>NW_018233046.1:81973-97009 GCF_001263595.1 Phalaenopsis equestris | reverse complement strand
AGGAAAGTCTTATGGCTAGACCTTAGGCTACTAAAGAGGAAAAACTAAACCTCAACCAAAAGTGAGGTCAACAGTAGTATCCCAATATATATAACTTAAAAAGTTAAATTCTTATTTTCTGCATGATCAAATTTTTGGTATTACCACAACGTAAGGAAAGATAAATAAAAAATATAATCAAATACATTATTATACTGTTACATATAAACAGTTTGGGATATCACCGTCCACATTAAAACCCTAATATCTCGAGCTACACATAACTAAATCACTTTGGGTTTGATCTTATGGACTCGTCTAAGTGAAATGAACCTTTTCATAAGGCTAACCTACCATGAAATCAATTCTAGGCAGATGTAGAATTAAAATAAGCTCGGAATGGGGGAAAATATTAAACCTTGGTCCAAGAGGGGAAGCCTCGATTGGATGCTTGGAGAAGCTTCGTGGAGGTCCAAAGCGCCCGAGAATGAAGCCTCTGGTCTTGGTGAAATGTCTAGACCCAAGTTCGACCATGGCTGATTTTAGGTGTTGGTCAAAGTCCACCCTAGGGTGCTCTGGTGATGAGGCTTTTGGGGGGGATCTTCTTCTCTCAATGTGGCGATGGTGTCAGTGCAATTAATTTGAATTTTGTGGAGGTTTTGGTGATGTCCTGTTTCGGCCTCAAATTAGGGTTGGAAAATTGGCTTTGTTCAATGGAGAAGAGGGCTGGGGAATGGTTGAATTGCACTTAGGAGGTCTTGAATAAGCTCTGAAATCAATTTGGCAGAGTCTCCCCTAGTAATTTCAAGCTCTCTTTGTTTGGCCATGGAGGGTGGGTTTAAATAGAGGGGGAATGATAGGCCACCAGGGCCAAATGGTTTGGCCATGGAGGGTGCTTTGGGTTGCTTATGTGGATGTAAACAAGGTGAAAAAATCCAATTGGGATGAGATAGCTTGGATGGGTTTAATTTTGAGTTTTAAACATGTGGGAGCCCTTGGCCATGACTTTTCCGACAGCCTAAGTGGCTGGCCGGCCAGGCTCAGGTCACCATACAGTCCAGGGAGGTCAGGGCTTAAGTTTGGTGAAGTCAATTTGGGTTGGCCATGTGTAAAGGTATTGAATTGAAATAGTGTGGGGTAAGGGGCTATTTTGGGTCAATTTGGGTCAAATCATGGTTTAGGGTTGGGTTCACCCCTCAAGGAAGGTTTGGGCAGAAGGAAATCAGATGGCTTAGCTCAATCATCATGGTGAGGTCTCTATCCAAGAAGATTTGGCTAAATATGGGTTGGAGTGATTCATGAGAGGGGTTAAAAGAATCTTAAGGATATTTGAAAGTGGCTTGGCTTCTTGCCAATAATATCTTGATGATGTGGCATTGCTCTCATGGATTACCTATGGCTTGAGAGTGGCTTCATGGCTTGTCATTGGCTTGGCTAATTTTCATGAGAAGGGGTTTTTGGAATTTTTGATATTTTGAGAGGGCTTCTCATGAGGCCAAATTTGGTTTGATGAAATCATGAAATTATAACTTTAGGAAATAGTTTTAATTAAGTGGATGATGGAAGAAGAGTTTGTCATGTGGGCTTTTGGATTTAAATTGCGCTTTTGAAATTAGATGTAGTGGGCTTGGGCTTTCGAAATTGAGATTGAATGAAATTAGATGTAGTGGGCTTGGGCTTTTGAAATTTAGATTGAATTTGGGCTAAATTTTGGTCTTTTGAAATTGAGGTTGAATTTGGGCTAATTGAATGTTGAGTTTGGTGTAGGAGTATTTCATGAAGAGTTTGGAAAAATTTCAAGTGATTTTGAATTGAATTGGGGGGCTAATTTAGTGAATTTAGGCATATGGTCAAATTAGGGCTTTTTGATTTGGGTGAAATTAAGCTTGCAATTAGATCAAATTGGGCTTGAAGTTTGTTTAAAGTAGGATTGGAGATGTTGAATTTTGATTTAGAATTGAAATTGGGCAAGAATGGAGCTAATTGGGCCAAAATTAAGGTTAATTTGGGGACATTTGAGCCTTTAAAGGGCAAATTGGGGCTTTTGGTCAAATTGGTTAAAAATAGTCAAATTGGGTTAATGTGATGGTCAAAAATTGAAATCGAGAGTATTTAGGATGATTTTGAAATTTTTGGGAATTTATGGAATTTTAGGTCATGAGTGGCATTTTGGCAATTTTGGCAATTTTTTGGGGTATTTTAAAAATTTGGTGAATTTTGATCAATTTAGGTAGTGGGGAGTGGTTTGAGATGATTTTTGGACAAATTTGGGTATTCTAGATAATTTTGGGATTTTTGGCAAAAATTAGGGTTGTATGGGTATTTTGGTAATTTGGTGATTTTGTGTCAAAATGGGCCAACAAGCCATGAAGCCATACCAAACTAATGGGAACCATATGAGGATTCATTTTGGATACTCAATATGCTGGATCTAACCTTATTAGCCAAAGACAAGGGGTATAGGTCCATCCATATGAGCTTTTCAAAATGAGTTTTTCAGAACAGACCAACCTAAGGGGTCCTAAGGTTTAGGGTGTGTGCAAGCCATCTCAACCATTACTAGACCACCCAAGGTTAGTCCTAAGGTCTGACCATCCTATGGGAGACTCCTCTTGAGTTCCCTCATACTGACCCCACCTACTAAGTGCTAGAGGTTTGAACCAATATGTGAAACTTCAAATTGAGCAAAGAAGAGTTTGGAATTTCTAATGGTGAGAGTTCTTTTTCTAGTCCTCTAGGAATAGTCAACAGGAAAGTCCTATGGCTAGACCCTAGGCTGCTTAAAAGGAAAAAGTTAGACCTCAACTAAAAATGAGGTCAAGAACTATAAAGTAAGTGCCCATTTTTTAAAATAATATGAGTAAAACCTTTCAAAGCAGCTTTGGCTTTAGCAAGGAGCCTAAGGATTAACTAGTAGCAGTCATGAGGGAAAATCACAATGGGTTTGCTTGATCAACATATAAGATGTTTGGAGTAAGCATATATGTTACATGCCATCAACTTAAAATTAATCCCAGAGCAATTTTGATCATTAAAAAATGAGATCTGTAGCAACTACCTTGACAAAACTAATCCAACAAGATATCAAGGATCTACTGGATGTGAGGTTCTCTAGAGAAGTATAGTACCTAGATTGGTTGGCAAATGCATGATGATCTTTCAAACAAACAAAAAAAAAACGGCCTAGATTGGTTGGCAAATGCATGATGATCTTTCAAGCAAACAAAAAAAAAAATGTCGACTTCACCAACCTGAATTCAGCATGTCCTAAGGTTGGTTGAGAGTCCTCTTACAACATTCCTTCCTACATTTTTTGTTTGGGTGTGATTCGTCTTGCGACATCCTTTCGTGCCTTTTTGGTTTAGATCTAAATCCTTCCACATCCTCCTTTCCCTTTTCTTTAGGTTGGATGTGATTCCTCTCACAACATACCTTCTTGACTTTTTTGGGTTAGGTGTGAGTGCTCTCGTGGCATGCTTTCCCTTTTCTTTAGGTTGGGTGTGAGTCCTCTTGCAACAACCTTTCCTGGCTTTTTTTTTGTGTTAGGTGTATTCCCTTTCATACCATCTTTTCCTTTTATTTAGGTTGGGTGTGAGTCCTCTCATGACCTCACTTCTTACCTTTTCTGGAATAGGTATGGGTCCTTTTGCGACATCATTTACCTTTTCCTCATGTTGGGGGTGAGTCCTCTCACAAAATTGATCCCTTTATACTTTTTTTCTATTTAGGTGTGAGCCCGCTTATGGCATGCCTTTCTGCCTTTTTTCAGTTTAGGAGTGAGTACTCCCACAACATCATTTTCCTTTTTTTTTTATTGGGTGTGAGTTCTCTTGTGAAATGCCTTCTTAATTTTTTTTTCAAATTATGTATGAGTCCTCTCACGGCTTCATTTCCCTTTTCTTCAGGTTGGGTGTGATTACACTCAAAGTATACCTTCTTGTCCTTTTTTTTTTTTTTATAGGTTAGGTGAGTGTTCTCTCAATGCATCCTTCATTTTTCTATATGTTGGGTGTGAGTCTTCTCATTTCATCGCTTCTTACCTTTTTCAACTTATTTGTGAGTCCTCTCGTGGCATCCTTTTCTATTTCATTAAAATGGGTGTTAGTCCTCTTGCAACATTCTTTCTTGTCCCTTTTTAGTTTAGATGTAAGTCTATGCATGGCTTCCTCACCTAATTATAATCTCAAATCAAATCTATTAAGTAATATTTTCTTAAATTCTCAATCATAATTCCTTATAGACCTTATATATAATATCTCTAAACCTCAAAAATATCAATTTTTTTAGTATCTATAACCAATTTGAAATCTATTAATATGTTGGTCTATGCAATATGTGTGTCCTAGCTTACATAGTCTATCATACATAATAGGGGTTCATTTTTTAATATCATTTTTTCTCAAATTTCTTCCTTTCACTATCCCTCCATCTAGGTCCAGGACTCCTTTTCTAGAACCTTTTGGTTGTTGAGTTGTCCCTAGTTTGATTATGTTGACCAAATTAGTTTTAATGAACATTAACTTGGTTTGGCTAGGCTTATTTAAGTTGGGCATTGGGTTGGCTTGGATGTGCCTTGGATAGTTGTATTGCGTTTAAGTTTGATTTTAATTAAAATTAACCTAAATCTAAATATTATTGAACAAACTCAAGTTTAAAACTTAAAATTGAAGTAAATTGCAGAACAATTCAAAGTTGACCCAAATTTAAATTAAATTTTATTTAAATATAAATTTAATACTTAAACCCATTTGAAATTAAATTCAACTCAAAATTTCAAATCTATTAAATCCAAAGTAAATCAAAATTTAACATAAATCTATTTTAATAAAAAAAATTGTATAATCATATTGAAATTAATCGTAATGTAAGATTGTGTGTGTGTGTGTGTGAAACTATATTTCAACCATATTGATTAAAACTAAGCCTAACCTCAATCAATCTATCAAACAAGACAAAAATTTAAATAAACCAAATCAAACTTTAAAACAAACTATGAAAAGCTAGAACTCAAAGTTAACCAAAACCTAAGGATATTGTAGAATCATCATAATTTAATGCAACTTAAGTTATTCAAATTTAATAGATATAACCCAACCTAAGTCAACTTAAACTCACAACCTAAACCATGTCAAACCTTACAAAACTAAAAGCCAACCTAAAACTAAACTTAATCTAAATGCATAATTAACTTAAAAATAAATCTAAACTAAACCAACAAATTAAATAAAAATTAAAACAGAACTAAAGCAACCGTAATCCAAGCTAAAACAAATTAAACCCATACCAGCACAAGTGCACTCAAGTAAGCTCAAGGGGAGCCCCATTTGAGCTAACCCGAGCTTAAGCTCCCTCCCATGACAAACCTAAGTCTCCTTTTCTCCCCATGTCTGATGGAGGTCTTCAATTCATCAGAATGACTCTCATGAAAATTGCCCAGTTGGCAGCCACCTCAGCCACCAACTGAGGCTATCCCTAGAGCCCATACAACCTCCCTAAGCCATGTAAGCTCTAAGCCACTAATTAAGCCTAGGTGGCTCCCTTTGCAGAGAGTTGGTGGCCAAATAGCCTTCCCTCTGCTACTAAGGACAACCCTCGCCTCTCATTTTCTTGTATCAAACAACTAGGGTTGTCAAATTGGCTCGTCATTCGCGAACAGCTCATGTTCGGCTTGTTAAGCGGCTCGTGTTCGGCTCGTTTGTTAAGCCTAATTAGCCGAACATGAACAAAAATTTGTTCACTCGTGCTCGGCTCGAAGGTCGGCTCGTTGATTAAGCCAAACTAGCCGAACATGAACAAAAATTTGTTCACTCGTGCTCGGCTCGAATTGGCGCAAAAATGAATAAATAAATAAAAATATATATACATAATAAATATTCATAAAATTAACTATTATAAATTATAATCAATCAAATTAAAAAAAATTATTATATTTAAAAAAAAATCCTATAAATTATAATTAAATTATTAATACTAATATATTTGTATTACTTATATTATATTAGTCATACATATATTATAATATAATATATATACGCCTTTTTCTAAAGAAACCTAAATCCCTCATCCCGTCCAGATTCTCTCTCGAGACAACTCTTTAGGGTCTCTCCCTCTTCCGAGTCATCTCCTTCTCCTCTCAAAATTTCTCTCTCGAGACAACTCTTTTGGGTCTCTCCCTCTTCTGAGCCATTTCCTTCTCCTCTCAAAATCGCTAAAGGCTTTCGGCGGCGGGAGCTTAGGGTTTGTCATTCATGTTCGCCTGCTCTCGAAAATTCTGTTTCAGCTCTCTTCCTCTTTAGAGTCATCTCCTTCTTCTCTCAAAATCGCAAAAGGGTTTCGGCGGCGAGAGCTTAAGGTTTGCTATTTGTGTTCGTCTCCGTCTTCCTATTCCTCGTCATCTTCCGAGAGCTTAGGGCTCTATTCCACTTCCTAATCATCTCCTTCTTCAATTTGAGCCCAACACGAGCCAAACACGAATAGAAAAATATTATTCGAGTCGAACATGAACACAGTGTTCACGAGCCATTTCGAACACGAGCCGATTTCGAACGAGCCTAGCACAGCCGACCTTGAGCTAGCTCAAGCTTGGCTCGTTTACAGCCCTACAAACAACCACTATGGTTAACCAAGCCCAAAATGGCCTCCCTCACTCACCAACTTCCCCTATTCCTTCTTTGAGCTTAAGGCACTCTAGGGTATGCCCATAGTGGTTCTCCATAATCAGATTGCTTGCTCTATAGAGGGAAGGTGGGCAAATGGCTACCTGTCCTATTTATTGCAGCCAGTAGGAGAGGAAATTTGAATTCTCTCCATTTGAACTTATCCTCCCTAATTGGCACTCCATTCATATTCCAAATCTCAGAATAAGTTTTCCTCCATCTTCAGCTTGCCTTCTCATGCTCTAGTGGATCCCAGATACTAGCTTTGATAAAATTCATGGTACTTGTTGGTCTTTAGAGCAACACAGTACTCCCCATTCCTTGATGTATGAAGATTAGTTACACATGAGGATGATGCAAGGCTTTTGGCTTGTGTGGAATCCTAAATTAAACTGCATTTTAGGTTTATAGAGCCCTTCTCCTTCTCTACCATTTCGACGTTAAATCTTAGAGGCCATTTTGTAAGGCTATAGACCAAATGGCTAGATAGATCATTCCTTTCAACCTAATCATCTTTTTAGCTCAATTAAGATCGAAATTCGGCCATTGCATCAGCCATATAACACACTTTCATGGGGACGGCTTCATCTTCTAGTGGGAGATAGGAGACGAATCCACAAACATATATTCATTCCTACAATTTGGGATGATAGGGCGTGATTCGTTCATTTAGTTAAATGGTGCAATCCAAGGGCGTGCTCCCATATAGTGGAGCCAACCGACTGGTGACACGTGTAAAGAAGCATGGTTGATCTGGTAAGGAATATAATTAAGATTTAATTAATTATTAATTAAAGAGTTAATTAAGAGGGACTTTGAAAATTGTAAAAAGAATAAATAAAAAATTAAGAAAATCTAATAAATATATGGAAATACCTTATCTCAGTGAGTTCTTGTCTAGAAAAATAGAAGCTTCATATTATAGCTTATAATTTGGGATTAATTTTTAAAATAGAAAAATTACCCTAAAACCCTGATTAAACTCTAATTAAACATAACTTGGGCTCCAAATTTCTCTAAAACATTATTTAGGTTCAAGTGAACCCTACTAATATTTCTCTTTATTTATGGCTTCCAATTTGAGGTTTTTTTCCCAAGTTTTACCCAAATCCCTAGTTAACATAAAAAATTAATTAAGTTAAATTTATTTACCTCAATTAATTTATTTAAACATTAAATTAGGTCTATTATAACACTAATTGAGATTCCTAAGTTCATAACAATAATCTAACAGTTAATTTGGATTATAATCTAATTTTTATGATTTTCTATGAAATTTATATATTCTAATTAATTATTTAATCCACTAATTTGCTTAAACCCACCAACCATTCTAATTTCTCTTATGACAATTATCTTTTGTGATTCTTCACCTCAGTACAATTTTTCATAAATTTTTTAAGTTCAAAAAAAATATGATAATTAATAAAAATTTATAAGAGAGTATTTAATAGAATAATAAAATCTTCAAATTCAACTTTAATTAAAATACCCTTTAAATGAGTTGAAGTTCAAAAATGCAGACAAATTAATCTGCCAAACCAAACTATATGAAATTTTAAAGTTGAGCATTTGGAGACAAGGACAAATTTATGAAAATACTAAAAATATTTTTTTGAAATTTAAAAATCCAAATATTAGATTAAATGCAAAATTAATTATAACTTAATTAATATAATTCCAATTTAAAAAAAAAAATTCAGTAAGCTTCAAAAAATAATCTTAATAAACCAATATTTTATAATTTTTTTTTTATTTTAAAGTAATTAAATTAATTAATTATATAATAATTAACCCAATCCCCAAACCAAGCCTTAAACCTAACCCAATCAAGGTCTGAACCAAACCAAACCTTAGACCTGACCCAACCCAGGTCTAACTCAAACCCAAACCCTAACCTAACTTTAATCTAACCAAACCTAGGCCTAACCCAAGCCCAAAACCTAACCCAGATCTGAGCAAACCTAGACCTGACCTAGCTAGGACCTACCCGAACACAGGTCAATCTGGGTCAGCTCAGCTTAATCTGAGTTTACTCAAACCAAATCCAGATTAATCTCGGTAACTCAAAACTAACCCAAGTCAACTCGAGTCAACCCAAAGTCAAACCAACTTAACTTGGGTCAACTCAAACTTAACTTTTGCTTATCTCGGGTCAACCCAGCCTAACCCGAGTCAACCTCAATCAAATCCAACTCAACCAAGGTCAAACCAAACCCAAAGCTGAGTCAACTCAAGCCAATCCTTGTCACCCCAAGCCCAATACAGACCAGCTCAATCTTTAGCTTACCTCCACTTAATCCTATACCAACAGTCTCGGAATGACGGAAAATCATTGGCATCTTGACTAGGGACGTTATCCCGAAAGGCTAGGTTAGACCGCCAATAGAACTCCTTATAGAGTCTAGTGTTTCATTTCTCATGAAGAAATCCTTTCCTAACTCTATCCTTAACTTGGGGTTTCCATCTATTCCTATCAGTTAATTCCAATATCCCTGATTTATCCTTTGACCTCACCTGATCAGTTTAGTCTCAACATTAGACCCCTTTCAAATCTCTCTTTAAATTTCAATATACATCTTGGTCCTTTCCAATGTCTTGTCATAATCAGACTGAAATTTCCATCCCATGGAAATAAATTCTTCCAATTTGGACCCTCCACTACAATTATGAAAATCTGATCTCAAAAAATCTGACTCATCACTTCAATAAAGAGTTTTACTTAGGATTCACGGCTCTAAGGATATAATTAACTACAATGGAATGGCCTTATAGGGAAAAAACCCTATAATTAAAATAAACCTTATCTTACACCCGTAAGGTAAGGGAAGAATTCAGGTTCCGCAGATCCATCCCACGGATTTTCCTTATCTGAAAGATCAAATCCATTTTAAGGTAATATTTCTATCTTTTGAAAAATATATTATGTATCAGATGTCATATCTGATCATTAAATCTAAATCTTTCAAGATTGATGGTGACCACCAATAATAATAATCATACCAAAGATTTCTTTTGACAACTCCATTGGGGAAGGTTCTTCTCTCCATCTTTGGTGATAAATTCAATTGTTCATCCTTCTATTAGGCTCTATACGGGTCCATCAAACTCCGGGTCCTATCCCATGTCTTTAATCTCTGAGTCCCTGCTTGCTCGCCTTATTTAATGAGTAGAATTTTAGGGCATGTATCGTCATTAATACTCCTTGAAAGCTTTTTCAAATTGACTCTAATCTCAATTTTTATTCAAAAAATTTTTAGAAGATTCTATAGTCGACTCTCTATTGATATCTTTTTGTACACACTACCGACAAGATGTCTCTCAAACTCATTTGCTCTCTCAAAAATGAAAGTAACCCAAGTTATCTGAACGGTGGATCTCAAATCAAGTTCAGAAGGAATTTCATTAAATCCATATTTTATGCAGTTGAAAAAGAAACCTCACTGTGCTTTGACATTAATTTAAAGAAAAATTTCTACCATTGAAAAAGAGGCTGTTAAAATTGCTAGTATTGTTCCTCAGCATCCTAAGAAAGTAGAATATTAAGAAAGCTACTGATTTAATTTGCGACCTACTTAAATGTCAATGATCTTCAATATTGGCCCATCTGATGAAGTCACTCCAGTATTAAGTAGGACTCAAAGACAAAATCAGAACATGGGGCTCTGCAAGAGAGTTACATGAATAACTTCTTTTAAAAGAAATAGATCATGATGAACCTGAGACCTCTCCTCTCCTCAAAGGAAGTAGGGTCTATATGCTCTCTACCTCTAAAGAAGAAGAAAATGTCACAGCATATAAGAACTACTTCCACCCAAATGCAAAGTCCCCAATATGGAAAGAAGAAAATCTCCTTTAGCCTTACTCTACAAGGTATTCTTAAATATTGTGAAGCAAAAAAAAGGTTCACTTATTGCAGAAATCCCTTATGTTGTAGGAGGAATTGTATCCCAAAAAGAGAAAAGAAGGTCATGAAGTATGAAAGGCAATCAAACCAAGTCTTTTCATGATTTTCAATGTGTCAATCATGTTGATTACCGCCTAAAACACCTCATTTCATTCTGATGTATCCTTGAAAGACATGGATACCTTGTCGATTTTCACCTAATGCTCCTCCTTACATCTCGTATCGTCTACAAAATATTATAAAGGATAAGTCTGAGGTACCCACTAAGCATGAAGTTTGTGAATCACCTCTCCAAACAATTGATATGGGAATAAAAAATTTATTTGACCTTGAGAAATTATCACAAATATAGGATATATCAAATTCAGAAACAGACTTAATAGATATAGAAATAAAAAAGGGAGAAATCAATCTGGTTGACGCTTTATTATATCAAGAACCTTAATATATTCTTGTTGATCCAGAATATGTCATTGTTCGACTAATATATAAATTCATGAGTGAACTAGAAGCTAGCATCAAATGACTCAGAAAAGAAGAAGAAACCACATTAAGCGACATGGTTACTATGTGTTTGTTGGAACCAGATCATCAGTAAAGAAACATCAAGATGATAATGACTCTCATGGTGTTATGGTAGATGAAGGAACAACACCTAAAATTGCCCAAAATCTATTACAATAAGTGGAACACAAGGAAAAAGATGAACATATAAAAAAAAATTAGAAAGAAGGATGGAGGGAATCTTGGCCTCTCGACATGTAGAAATTGAGAAACCTGAAGTTGTGGCAGCTAAGGAGGAAGTGTCCGAGAAGAAGTCAAAATCACCTCCCAAACCCTAAGGAGACGTAAAAATCTTAATTGAGAAACAAGTAAATGATGTGTGGCTTAGGGTCGAGGCATCCCATATCTACCTAAAGGGAAACCATACCCTAAGGATATTGATTAAGTGGAATATCTGAAAAGGATTTGTACTACTAACAACCCTAAAGGTGTTCGATGGAACCATAATCCAAGATAACACTTGGCTCATTTTTTAGCAAGTTGTTGTCATGTTGTGGTAAGTGACACCTTACTCTTCCATTTATTTGTCAATAGCATGTTTGTAGTATCATTTAATTGGTTTGTCAAATTGCCTAAGGGGATAGTTAAGAAATTTTCAAAACTAGAAGACTTGTTAAAAAAGAGATTTACTAAAGCTCAAAGGCATGTCCCGGATAGTGATTTATTTATTGAGAAACAAAAGCTTTATAAATCCCCAGTCAACTACATCTTAAGGTGGAGAATCTTAAGCATAAAGTGCAAACCATGGTTATAAGAAAAGAATGCCATAGAAATCCTTTAAAAGGCTTCAATATCAAGACATTTGTCTTTCATACCTGACTGACCTTAAGACTCTTCTAACATGCATCATATAAGGACTACATAATCCCTTCATAGCTTACACTACACTATCAGAGTCTCACTTATATTTAAAGAATATAATTAATTGAACTTTCCTCATTTGATCACTTATGATTGATTAAGTTTATCATTTTAAGATATCTTAGTTGAGCCAACTTTATTATTTATAATGATAGTTTTGAAGTCTTAAAATGTCAAAATATTTAAATGAGTGAGGAGCTTGTGTCTATTCGAACCACTTGATCTTATGATTACATTGTAATTCCCAACACATCTCTTATAGATAACAACAACCTGCCACTCTTAACATGCATTTGACTATTGACATGATTTTAAAATTTAGAATTCGACGAGTAGCTCATTATATGAGAGTTGTAAGTTCATCAGATTTGAGATGTGTTTTTCTCTCTAGTGGGAGTAAAATTCATAAGTCCCACCCTTTTAGATTAGATTTAAGTTTCTACCTTATCTGTACAAATGATCTCAATTTAAATTTTTTAGGTTATTTTATTTGTCTTACCACAAAATCAACTTCTCCTAGCATTTTTTATGGCTTATTCCATCAAATAAAAGCCATAAACTTCTAAAATTCTAATAACTAATAAAACTTATCACTTTAATTTCTAATTTGTAGAGCCCAATCAAAGGATAGATTGGAGTAACTATTGGGCCTCATAATATTCAGTGCTCCTTACTCCTCGTCAATTTGCTTTTGATAATATGTGTTTCAAATTTGAGTCGTTTCTGTTTGGAACTCTAAGAAATTCTCATGATATCTATCAATGTAGTCTATATAAATGAAAAACTAATATTTTAATTATGAATTATCTTTTTCAATGATATAGTTAGCTAAAAAGGCTTGTCTATTTATGGATACCATACCCTAGAATTAAAATAAACCATATCCTTATAAGATGGGAAAAAGATTCTAGTTCGTAGCCCCATGGAGTATTGAAAAAATCACTTAGAGATTGGATCAATCGTACGGTAGTATTTCTATCCATTTGGTGATATACTATTTTTTGATGTTGTATTTGATCATAAGTGAAAATTTTTAAAACCCTTGCACATGGTCCTCCACAATGTAGACAACCATGATTCCTCATTCTCACCTAAACCAAGCATATCCACAATTTTTTCCAGCTGCATGCACTAGCTCGCCCTAAACCCTTCATTAGCCACCCCTTTCCTTCTATCTTGTTGCTCTAGATCATCGAGCCTAGATTATCATAGCTGCGTAGATTAAGTATGGTCTGACAAGTTAACCTTAATTTCTAGATGTTTTGTATTTGTTTTAGTTTTTTATTTTGTGTCTATAGAAAGTTATAGGAAATATTTCTATTAAATGTTGAAATAGATGTAATTTTAAGATTTAAAAGTTTTTAAATGACATGAACTCAAACTCATAGTTCTTTATTAATTTTATGCATATATAACAAAATAATTATCAGTAAAGTATGAATAATTTAGATTTTTAAGAGAAATTGTTTTGTATGAAATATGTTTATGTGAATGATGAATAGTTAAATTATTATAAATTACTTTTGTAGTAGATGAAAATCAATTTTAAATGATAAAAACTTGAGCTTAATATTTCAATAAAATAGTTAATGTTTTTATCTGTGTGTGTGCGCGCGCGCATGTAGAGAGAGGGAGAGTGACAAATAGAGAGAGAGAGAGATAGAAAATCTTTTGAGTTTTTTGAATTTGTATTAATTTATTTGCACAAATCTTGTCAAAGAGCAAGAGTTTTATCTCATTTCATTTCTAGCTTCTATCATGAATTTAATCTAAAAATCATAAAAAAAAATTTGTAGCCTTATTAATTCTTTTCTTATTCTAACAATTGTTAAACTTCAATCAGTACTATATGTGGAATGATCGTTGATAGAGATAAACTCTATCTGCTACTCTGCCAATAATGGCTCTCCAAGATTAACCTCACTTGCTTCATCCCTATTTTTCCAAATAAGAACTTCACAACCATTCATTACTAAGTGTAGTCCAATAAGTGTGGAAAGATGATTTTTTTTCAATGAATTTAAAGAGATAAGGTATTAAGGTTCATCAGTAGCCCATACTTCCAACATATTCATGTAAAAAAAAAAAAAGTATTGTAGCAGTTAATCTTCACCCCTGTAAATATTCCAAATATTTGATCCGTGGTTTAAATCCTCACAGAAAGTTCAGATTTAAAGTGCATTTGATCGTCATAAGAAAATCATTTTTCAAGACTGTAAATAATATTAATCATTATAACAACAAGTCCAAGCGGATTTAACCGCTCTGAAATATAGCGGTTCTTACCACTGCAAATTTATGGCTACGGCAGAGGTTTGAAGACTGCTGTAAAATGCTGCTGCGGCCAAAAACAATCGCTGCGAAATTACTGAAAATCATCAGCACATACACATTTCACAAATAAATAAAAATAAAATCATTTAATTACAAGCAATCATTATAGCAAATTAACGACTTTCATGATTTGAAGACATGTCCTTAATGCAGCGGAAAGAGATAGTTAAAGGAACTCCTAGTAAAGAAAATATTATGGTGAAGCATTCATTATGGAATGGAATAGCACGTGAGCATGCATTAAGATCTGTGTTTAATTATTAGTCTCTTCTCTATAAATTAAGCTAGCTCCATTACTGATCAAAACAAGGCATCTATACTAAACAGAAATAAGAATTTCAAGGAGAAAGCGATGAGGAGAGAAACTCTGATCCACCTTTGCATGTTTATGCTCATCGCCTGCTCGTTTTTTACATCGATTGCTGAGGTTGAAAAGAAAGAGAAGGAGTGTGAGGAGGGGGAAGGTAGCTTTTTGATTCCCGGAGTCGGCAGCTACATGGTTGGAAGACCCGTGCCCAGCTTGGCCGGGTTGGACCACAGCGGCCCGGCGGCGGTCCATGCCCGATACCTCCCAGGCACTGACGATACTTTCGTACCTAACCCAGGATTTGAAGTTCCAAACCCCGGATCAAATCTTCCTTGAGCTTATAACTCCCCACTCTTTATCAAATGTTGTCTTTTCTCCTCTTTGAATAAATGATATGATATAAATATATATATATATATATATATATA
>NW_018233046.1:50124-77933 GCF_001263595.1 Phalaenopsis equestris | reverse complement strand
AATATATATATATATATATATTGTTTCTGTGAGTGTTGTTTGTAATAATTATCATATGTCAGCAGAAAATTATTATGTGGAGAATGTGTATGTGCATGAGTCTACTTTGGGAGTACTCAAAAAGTGCGTCCAAAGTACACTCCAATCTGCACCTACATTATTCGGATGTAATAACTTCTCTCTGGCTTCATGGTGGGTTTATCTATGTGTTGTTCAATTTCATCTAGTAAAATGTGTTTCTCTCTGGACGGTATTCAGTCTTTTCTATCGATTAATTAGAATTTATTTGGTATAATTGTGCTCATGTGCTGTCTGAAATAAAACTAGAATGATGTAGTTATATAAAATTATAAGAATTTTTATAATATTTCGTAGACAAAATATATGCT
The DNA here is from genome assembly GCF_001263595.1 of Phalaenopsis equestris. Taxonomy (NCBI): domain Eukaryota; kingdom Viridiplantae; phylum Streptophyta; class Magnoliopsida; order Asparagales; family Orchidaceae; genus Phalaenopsis; species Phalaenopsis equestris. Next base: position 77,544 of record NW_018233046.1, on the reverse strand, counting down.
AGCTGCAAGGTTATGAAATTATATAAAGAGAGAGTAAAACGATATTTTTTTTAATGTAATCATGTACAAGAACCTTGAACTTTGGTCTTTATGTGGTCATGAAAAAACCCATATGCACTAATGTTGAGGTATTATTAATATATTGTGAGTGTTGTTCAAAATAAAGTGGAGTATGATAATGATTTATCTATATTGAACAAAAAAAACATGAGGTAGAATAATATGCATAGGAGGATTAAGAAACTTTGTAATTATTATGATAAATAGAGGTAAAGTTCTTGAGTTTTAACCATTCTCGTTTGAATGATTATGATTCTCTCTTTTCAAATCATTGTAATCGTAGAAAAGAGTATAACTCATTTCAATTATACAAAACAAATTATATAAATCAAACTGATTAACACTGCAATTGTGATAATGATTGAATCATAGCCTCTTACTATAATGATTGATGTATGTGCAACAAGGAAAACTATAATAAATCCCTTAATCTAAACATGATAAGTGGAAAACAAAAAACGTATGCCATAGTCAATAGGAAGGTATGGAAAAGAAGAGAAATAGATGGGGTGAGCAATAATAATAGTTAAGAAAATTATGAAGATATACATCTTGGCTTTGGCACTTACCTTAGCTCTTTTTTTTTCCTTCACACACATAAACACATGCATCCAACAACATGTAAGGACTTGATTCGAGAGAAAGAAATTATCAACTCACATTATTGTTATGTCTTTAATTTGCCTCAAAAGTATGTATTTTTGCATTAATATAACAAAAAGCATGTAAGGACTTGATTCGAGAGAAAGAAATTATCACCTCACATTATTGTTATGTCTTTAATTTGCCTCGAAAGTATGTATTTTTGCATTAATATAACAAAAACTTACTAAATTAATAAATGTAAATATATGCAGTGTGGTTTATGTCATCCTTAAGTATTTAAAAAAGGTAGGATCACAATCTATGAAACCTCAACAAAAGAGTTAGACAAAACAAACCTGACACAAAATGGATTATTTTGTTGTGTTATCAAGTACATAATAAAATAGAGCCTATCATTATATAGTTGGCATATTCACTGCTATTGTTAAATTCAACCACAACATTCACTACCATAAGTTATGCAATTCCAATGTTGATTATCAACCATATTGTTCCCTCTCTACATAGTGTAAAATCGACAACTATATGTGTACTCTATCTTCCTCACTATGTATCTCTTGGATTTTTTTATGTATTTATATCAAACAATTAATTAACAAATTGTTTTACACTATGGAGTAGCTACCATCAATGTGGTGTTTTTTTAGCTGCATTAGTAATTTGGCTGCTTTTGACGAAGTTCTTGGGTAAATGTATCACATATTCATATTGGTTAATTATTTTATATGAATGGATGTGTAATATTTTGGGGACATTCAGTTTCCAAACACGTTATCTTGATTTCAAGCTCATTAAAGAGGATTATGAATTTCCCATTTGTAGTAAACCTACCAATCATTTATCATTTTTTTTGGAATCAAAATAGTATTTCATATATTTTCAGTAAAATTGTTCTTTTGCTTGCCTCAAACCCTTCACAATTGACAAGTTAGGACTAGCTTAAGCTACAATGTACAAACTCTGACCATTGAAAATTATTTGAGGATAATGATCTATCTTAGCTCATTGGAAGTTATGACATAACTATAAATTTAGAAGCTAAAAATACATAAGTACTTCATAATAAGTTTCCAACATAACATAAGCTCTAATCAAAAGTTCAAAAAAAATTGATTAAGAAGTATATGATTGATTGCATATTATCCACATGATCAACTTTCACTATTAAACCTCTCAGTAAAGTAATTATTCACCAAATGCTGAATAATTTTACAAAGTTGTATTGGTACAAGAAAGCACCTTCCTGAATCCATACATTTCAAAAAGTAAGTGCTTTCATGAAGTGAATCCATCACCATTATTTGCGTGTAACTGTTAATCTATTTGTTAAGAATTCCCTCTCCTTAAACTCTTTGAACTTAAAGAAAACCTCTAATCTTTTCTTTATAAGATAAACATATGTAAATAAATATTTTCATGTGGTAATTTGCAAACCATGGAGTTTGGCAAAAACCTAGTATATTATAATGGATACACTCTTTACTTCATTGCATCTGAGGAAGATTCATCAAATGGAAGGCAAACAACCCATATTGATAGCCATAATATTCTACTCCTTATCCACAAGAGGGTATGTTTCGGGAAATCAATCATTGAATGTTTTGTCGCCATCATTAAAATTCAATTTAAACTTTAATTTTAATGTTTCAATAGAATAAAATGTTATGTGAGTTATATAGATGGACAACTCATTGAATATTTTTCAATTGCATAATCATTCGCATGCTTATAGCAAATAAATTATTTTCTTAGGAGTGAAAAATCACATTTTCTCAATGGGAATCCACTGAGCGACATTGATGAACAATGCAACTCCCCCTAAATATATCCAATTACCAGCATTACTTCCCTAAATTATAATTATAACATATCCTAGTATCTATATGCAAAAATGACATGCATGGCACATTTCGTCTTTCATCACCACAATGTAACCTCTCTACCAAATTTGGCAATTAATCAATAAGCTCTTCACTCAATACATGTTGAACACATATTGCATGAAAAGCTCCGACATGTTTAAATTATAGAATTGCATTGTTCTTTGAGTCTTTGTCTTGACATCTTTTTCCCTATTTTTTTTATCTACCCTCCCCTCCTCTCTCCCTCTCTTTATTATTTAATTATACTGTTTACTTACTTTTTTGTCATTCATGTTTCAAACACTCCATTTTTAAGTAATCAAGAATTTACTTTATTTACATTTTATGTTTTGCATATGGAGAACTCTTATTTAATTTGATGGAAAGATGGTCATGTCTTACATTAACAACAACAATATTAGCGACCATTATATTACTAATAATAGAAGGAGCATTAACTTAGAGCATCATCTAAGTGAACCTTCTCATCGCAATTTATTAATTCATTCTATGTCAAATTTCATGATACAAATGTAATTTGATGCTTGATTCTTCGAGATCAATTCTCCACTTTGCATAAGTTTTCAGAAACTCCGAGTCAGTCCCATCACTCGCCAGCTTATTATAACATGATTGTGCTCTATTAAACCTAGAGAAAAGACATCTCCATCGAATAGGAAATTTGATAATTTGCTTACTACTACACATTCTCTATCATTATATATTTGAAGGCATAGATTCGTTCGAATCTACTAACTAGCGTGTATAAGGCAAGATTGGCCCTATTGCACACAAATTCTTATGAAAATACTTTATATCTCTACGATATCTATGATGCAGTTTCATGCAATCTTTGTTACAACTTTTAAAGATGCTCGAAGATGACACAATGGTTTGTCAATTGCATGTATTTTGCCATTTGATGGACCAACCAACACATCATTATCATTTGTTTTATTGTTCAAAAGCCCATGAAGGCATTTCAATCATCTTTTTAAATCAAGTAGAAATAGAACGGGAGCCATTTTAAATACAAATGCAAAATAGAATTCTTTGAAGGTAATAAACAATGTCTGTTTTGTTCTTAAATTTTATGGAAGTTCTTTCAAGTTTTTTGTTGATGAGAAGCTTCCAATGTCTGCAGTCAACTTATAAGCTAAAGTATCTAAAGGTATTTACCCTTGAACTAAATCCAAAATTGGGTCATCATCTAAGAGTAAATGAGGAGAGCTCATCTTCTTACTATCATAATCTAAGAAGAAGCTAAGTTAGTTTAGAATTGTATTCACCATATTTTCCAATATCCTATTGCATGCAAAAGGATGACAATTTTTTTTTGCCTAAATAAATTCATCTCCATAATCATGGATGTCATCCAAAATAATGCATAGTTTAAGTGCTTTGTGTCTTTTAAAAAGTCTAGTGAGAAGATGATTAAAATAAATTTGCCAATATCACAATGATCCTGGTCATGGAATAAATGGCTGTCATTTTCGAAAGACCCATCATAAGAAGTTGTATAAAGAAAGGGATCTCAAAGATGACAAGATCACTCAAGGTGTTGGTGTAAGATCAACGTCTCTAATAGGGGTAAACCTCTTATTTATTTACTCATTATATTCTCTAATAGGGGTAAACCTCTTATTTATTTACTCACTTATTATATATTTTTTTAATGATTTTATCACATTTTATCCTTTTTAATGATGTCAAGGTCATCGAGGTCATTGATAATTCTCTAAAATAAAATTTTGAATACCAATATAGATTGAAGGTTTAATTAAAATTTTGTGCTTGAAATTAGTTGAGATATTGAAGCTCAATTCAGGAACAATCAATATATGGTTATTATTGGACTTCTTAGGATAGGTGCAATGCATAAGAGTTGTTTACTCCAAAAATATTCTAAGAATTTCACAAGTTTTATGAAACCAAACAGATGACTTCATCAGAACTCTATCCACTTATAGCAGTTCTTGTAATTGCTTTTATTTAAATTATTATTGAGCAGATCGGAGGAAAAGGATGACTGAAAGAAGAGAAATCAATGAGTTCTTAAATAAAGTTTCATTTGATTCAATGACCGAGGTTGTACAGTAAATAAAGTTTCATTTGATTCAATGACCAGAGTGAACGAGGACGTACAGTTCGGAGACGTCGAAAAGAGATTCGTTTATTTGTATATAGAGGCTCATTCAAGACTGACTCGAACAACTACTCAACAAAGAACGAGAGTTTTGGTTTCCTCTTATCGAGATGGGTGCAGGACTGACTCGAACAACTACTCAACAAAGAACGAGAGCTTTGGTTTCCTCTTATCGAGATGGGTGCAAGAAAAAGAGAGATTTTTGTCGTTTGTAGATCACTCGGATAAATGCGGTAACTCATGAGGATAGGATATCTATAGCGGGAGCCTATTCATCCACAATCTGTACAACTTCTGAATCATGTTTGAAGTTTGAAGTTGTACAACTTCTAAATCGTGAGGATAGGCAACTTCTGAATCTGTACATAAGTTTGAAGTTCTAAACTTTGAATGGAATTACAACCATGCAAGGGTACCACATATTTTCTAGCTATATATATGATCACATTTAGGTGCATCTCAATCATTATTTGTCTTATATATAAATATAAAAAGTTTAAAAAAAGTCAATCTAGCCTCCAACCTATTAAAAAGTTAGTCGACATCCCTATTATTAAGTCCTTTTTATTTAAGATGACATTTGGATTAACTCTTTTTGTGGAGTTGTTTTCAAATTAATTAAATTCATTAAAACTCATGTATGTTTCCTTGGCAACCATCCTATAAGGTCGGAAGTAGACCTCAATGTCACCAATCATCAACTTCACACTCGTAAGAATGCATGGAAAGCTGCCAAGCACATGAAAAAAGGTCCATCAATGACATAAAGATACCATCAAAGTGATCAAGGCATTTGATGCTACATTCATTCAGATAGTTTAGTATCTCGAGTAAATATCCAACATCATTATTGTGAAGAAATCAAATATGAAATTATGAATTAATTTTAAGAAAATTGATAATTTTTGCCCAAAAGATCCATACACCTTACTTATCAATGTTGTGTTTGTAGACTTAGGAGTGCAATAAAGCATCCTTTTTAAATTTACTTCACTTTCTGTATTAAGAACTTCTCCATTGTTCAAGCCAAGGATTCTCATACAAAATAAGATTCGTAAGTCCTACCAATAATGATTGATTAACCCAAATAGTACTCATAAAAGGAATCTAACTATGAATAGTACACCATTACATGCAAGCCTCAGCTTCCATTTCAATTAGCGGCTGGCCTCAGCTCATATATTTTCTTAATAATTATATCTATTTGATCCATGCATTTACTTATTTCTAATCATATTTATTGATTTTTTATATGTTGGTTTATGTTTTATATTTATTCAAGTTTAACAAATTTTATTTGGATATTATTGTTTATTTCGTAAATTAATTTTAAATAAAACAAGTAATTTTTTCAAAAAATATAATGATATTTCATAGTTATACAAATATTGGCGATTTAAAATGTTTATATAAAAAAAATGAAATTTTGGTGATTATAAGAAAACAACTTATAGAAATACATGTTAATGATGTACATATTCTAATGCAATGACCACCATCTAACTAAAATTTTGCTATTTAATTATAATATAATTATTTAAAAATACTTAAAATATCTAAATGTTATTTTAAGTGTTTTAAAAAATATATTAGTTTGATTTTAGAAACAAAAAAAATAAAATGGTTTAAAAATACATAAAACATATGTTTTTTAAAATAAAATCAAAAATAAAATCAAAAACAAAAATAAAATAAAATTGATCCCTTGCTTAAGATCAATTTTATTTTTTGTTTTTTTTTCCTTTTCTTTTTAAAAAGATATTTGTTTAGTCTGTTTTATGTTTTTATTTTTGCTAAAAATAAATAAATATGTTTTTAAAAACACTCAAAAAAAAATTTAGATGTTTTGAGTATTTTAAAAAACAATTATATCTTAATCAAACATACAAACAAATTTTATTTCATAAACAAAACAAAATAAAAATAAAAAGTAGGAAACCAAAAACAAAAATTGATCATTTTAATTTTTTATTTTCTATTTTTTTAAATTTTATTTTATTTCTTTTGATTTATATATTTAGCTGATTAAAGTGGGGTTGTTTTTTTTAAATAATCAAAATAATTAAAAGTTATTTTGACTGTTTTAAAAAACATGTAAATTTATTTTCAAATATATATATATAAACACACACTAAACCAACATACTTCAAAAATAAAAGAAAAAAAGAAAGATTTTGCAAGCTTCAAATTTTTCCGCTACATCCAGGCCGTTGTCCGCACATCCAGAGTCCATATGTAATATTTTTTTTCCTGATAACATGAGAATAAAGAATAACCAAACCGAGTAGATCATCAACACAGTCGAATAAATCGATTCTGCAAGCTTAAAATCTCGTCCAGCCAAAGACAAAAATTAAATTCCCACTAACCCAAAATATACTTCCACAAATTGAAAATAATTACACCCAAAAAATGAATTAAAAAAGTAAAAAAAAATAAATAAAAAAAAGCTACATGTTACACTAAGAATCTGAAGGATCAAATGCACAACACTCATTTGACATAAATATATGCTTATATGAAAATAATGGAAAAAATTGAGCAATCTCGGAATGATTACAAAATAACTTGAAATGACATCAAACTCGATTTATTTCTTTGACTCCCAAATCATACACACAAAAGTTGGCCCTTGGGGTAATTTTAACATGCATGAGCCAGCTCAAAAACACATTGCCCGACTCTTGATGAGCTCATAATAAAATTAGACTATCATAGAAAGCATAAATGCTTTTAAATTCCAAGGTACTGTGAACTCCATCTAACTTCTAAGATTCCTACTTCATGAACCTTAAATAAATATTAATAAAAACATTTCTCCAAAAAATATAACACAATTTTTTTTTAGTTGCACATTCTTTACAGAGAAGCATACATCTAAGCTTACAAAAAGAAAGAGAGAGAGTATGATTAGGATAAATAGTATATATATATATATATATATATATTGCATAAAATGTACTATAATTAAGAAAAATGAGGTTATAGCTAAAATACCTCAGGAACTGCAGATTAAGACTCTACAATCAGCTCAGATATAGCAACTGAATGTCTTTCTCCAGATTTTTCATTTGAGTAACTGTAGAGATATCATGTACATTTTAAAGCTCAATTGATCAATATTGTCATTTCAGTAACAATATATAGGGCCTCAACAAGCCTAATAAGGAGGATGCTTACGTCGAAAGTATCATAACCCAAACCAACTCCACACAATCCACCCAAAGTAGTCTCTGCTCAACTGGAATGGGATATCATGTACATTTTAAAGCTCAATTGATCAATATTGTCATTTCAGTAATAATATAAAGGGTTTCAACAAGCCTAATAAGGAGGATACTTACGTCGAAAGTATCATAAAACCAAACCAAATCCACACAATCCACCCAAAGAAGTCTCTGCTCAACTGGAATGACCCCATAGGTAATCAGATGCGCAAAAGGCCACAGTTTCAACCCAGCCTGTCATGAGATAAATCAAGCAGAAATCTTAACAAAAAAGTCGTTATAATTTTCAAAAATAGTGATAGATTAGGAGAATATATGTGTTTTTGTAGCAAAAAATCTTTGTTTGCTATTGACCCCTAGAACAGAACAGCCAGTTCAGTCGATGAGCATGCTAATAGGTGTCCAACTCAAATTTCAAGAGAACCATCCATCAATTACTAGCAGTCCATGAGATAATCTCATTCATCATTCCTTGGGGGCGATCTACAAAACAGGTTTGGATTCAACACGAATCATATACATTTTCATTAAATCTATGACAAAAAAAAAAAAAAAAAAAAAGAAATGGGTTCAATGTTGAATGAATTCTATAGACACAAGGTTTGAGTAAGTAGCATTCATCACCTTAATTTTAAAGTTGCAAATATTTAATTCTATGTTTGAATGTAAGGAATTAAAAAAATAAAATAAAAACTCAAATACTCATAGATTCAAAACAAACCGATAAATTATTGAAAATTCATTTTATTTCATTCAATTCCCTTCATCGCCATCATCATCATCATTACTATTAGCATTATCCAAACTATTTAGAGCCAACTTAATGAATGCTCAATTTTCATTCTTTCCTGAAATATATTGTTTGAGTTAAGCCTATTCTTTGCAAATTATTTGAAATAACTTATATATTTATAGCCTTAAGATTAATCCTGTCTTCGTATTTCACTAGCACTAATTCTATATATTCATCTAGTAGGAGTATTTTTTTGCCTTTCGTTGTACATTGATTAACCATCTCAATCGATTTCTACAAACCTTATCTTCAATCAATATCGTTCCATTCAAATTGCTCCTTTTCCCTACCAAAAAAAAAACCATAAAGGTTTCTGATTCTTACAGTTAACAAGGGCCTAAACATAATTTTAGAATCGCAAGAAATCAAGAATCAGATATTAAATACCATTCCAAGTTGCAGTCCAAATTGTTTGATCAAATGCTACTTTAGCAGTAACCACCCACCAATCCTGGAATTCAAAAAGTAACTACAAGGCAGCTTGTATGTAAGCATCCGAAGCTTTTAACAAAATAAAAAATTGTAAAATGCAAAGCAAATTATAACCACCTCACACAATTCATAGTAGAAATGAGAAAGGGAGTCAGGAAGAGCGAATCCAGCGAGTCCAGAACGGAACATGCCAAAAAGATCGAACTCAAAACGTGGCTTCCCTGCACAGCACTGTAGAGAACTTATTTAAATTTTTTACATTAAAAATTCATTAAAATCAAATTATTAAATAAAAACCCAATTTACCAGTGAAATCCAATCGCCTAAAGAGTACACAACACCACCAGTTTGTTTTCAGAGCTTCTTCGTAGGCAGAGCAGATATGCTGTGGTGCATATCTGACAATCTCATAGATGGTCAAACCCTACAGTAAAAATTTCTAAAATGATCAGCCGAGGAATGGTAAAAGTAAAACATTCATTGCAAAAAATGCTGCACTGGTTGCTTCCAACAGCATTACAGATGAAAAGTACAGAATCCTAAACTGTTCATGCAACCCCATACATGACAAAAAAAATAATATACTAGAACTCACTCTAACCAACAAAGATTAAATATTTTAGGGGTATTTACATACATTCGACACAATTTTTTATGTATTTACATTACATATTTAACACCTAAACATTCATATTTACATAAATAACACTCAAATCTTTAACATCACATAAAAAATACCACTAGTATTATTTTTTTAAAGGTGAAATAAGCCTTTTTAAGCATAGGTTTATTACACCAAGATGTTATAAAAGTAAATATCAAATTTTGGGGGTTAGATATGCAAATACGTAAGATTTATGTGGCATGTATGTAAATTTCCCAATATTTTATAGCTATTTCAAAAATTCAAGTATTTAGTCGAAATGCGCTTATAAACCGTGCTAGATAATAAATCCGATCCTTCAAAATGATTACTAAGAGAGACTTTAACAGATTCCCCAAGTAGTTGGAATAAGGCTAATCATCATACTTGTCGAATTTCACGGCATGTTGCAAAATAAAAATGTGGAGTACCATGCTTACTCAAGTGCAACAACAACAACAAGCTTTTATCCACTAAGTGGGGTCAGATACATGAATCTTTTTTCTCCTAATAGATACTGTCATATTTTCATTTAATTCTAATAGATTAAGATATTTCTTATACAATATGCCTAAGTCTCTACTTCTGCCTTTCTTAACGTAAGTCGAATCTAAAACATCTACCTTCCTAACCGGCTCATTAAATGGTCGGCATAAAAATATGACCAAACTATCTAAGATGTCTGTCTTATTCTTCTCTGCCATTGGAGGTACACAAACCTATCTATGGATAGATTCATTTTGCATTTGTCTCCAAGTGTCAAACCACTCATCCACCCAAGTATTCTTATCTCAACAACACTTAACTTTATTTTATGCTTCTCTTTCAAAAGCAAACATTCTCAGTCATAAAGCATTGCAGGTCTCACGACCATCTTATAAAATATTCCTTCAAGCCTAAGCGATACTTTTCTATCACACAATAAACCTGATGCATTCCTCCACTTCAAGCAACCAACCTCAATTCTACTAATAACATCCCCATCTATATCACCATCACTTTGAACAATAGACCGAAGATATATAAAAAGTTCAGATTTTTTAATGATTTGATCCCCCATAGTTACAGCTCTGTCACTAGAGTTACTACTACTAAAATTACATTTCATGTAATCAGTTTTATATCAACTCAAACAAAGGCCTTTATACTCCAATGTAGGCCTCCATAATTCATGTTTTTCCTGAACTATTTCTCTCGCCTTATCCACAAGAAGGATATCATCAACAAAAAGCATATGCCAAGGTACATCATCCTACAAATGTCTTGTAAGAGCATATAAAACTAAAACAAAAGGATATGGGCTTAAAGTTGATCCCTGATGTCATTCAACGAAATAGGAAAATACTTGATCAATCCTCTTTCTGTTCGAACACAAGTAATAACTCTAGAATTCATATCTTTAACGACTTGAATATAAGTCATATCAACACATTTCTCTTCTAGAACTCTCTAAAGAATTTCTCTTGAAACCTTATTGTAAGCTTTCTCTAGATCAATAAAAATCATATGTAAATCCTTCGTACTCTATGTACTTTTCCATCAAACCTCTCAATAATCGTATATCTTCCATAGTAGACTTGCTCCCTTAGTTTTTATTAAAGCCTCAACTTCATTTTTACTAATGCAAAGGTAAAAATAAAAAGTTTTATAATTATTAATGATATTAAGTTCACCAAATTTGATCGTATTTTCAGAAATTTCATTGAAAATTTTATCAAAATAACTCACCCACCTGTGTTGAATATCTCCTCCAAAAAAACACTTTTTGATTTTCATCTTTAATACAATTTACTTAAATAAATCATTACTTTCTTTTGTCTTTGTTTCGCTAGTTTATACATATATTTTTCACCATCTTTAGTATTTAATATATTATAAATATATATAACTAAAAGTAGAATTCTTAGCATCTTATTCTCTTAGATTCCCTACGGGTCACCATATACTTTAGTTAGTTCCCTAAGCTTTTACATTTAAACAAATTTTTATAACACAATTTCTTATATTTTATATTTTGTTGCACATTATTAATCCTCCAACTATTTTTATTTATAAAAACTTTTCCTTTTGATTCTTCAAGTACATCTTTTACTACATGTGTTTAAAATATTGGTGTTTTATCCCACATAGAATTACTTTCTTCATGAACATCCCAAATCTTGAAGTTTACTCATAAAAATAATTTTATTTGTGTGTTTTAGATGCCCACATCTAATTCTATGACAATATTTCATTATATTATTTATCTTACAAATATTCATCTTAAAATCCATAATTAATAATCAATGTTAAGTACTTAAATTTGCACTTTGAATGACCTTACAATTTTACATTCTCGACAATCTCTTTTTCTTATAAAAAAATAATCAATTTGTATTTTATTAGATCCATTCTTATTTTATTAGATCCATTCTTTTCTTTTAAGTAATAATATGTTCATCTCTTTTCTTAAATAATGTATTAGCAATAACAAAATGATAAGCTAAAGCCAAATCTGATATAATCCTACCTTCTTCATTAATCACTCCAAAATCGAAGTCACCATTAATATTTCTAAAATCTTCTACCACTCTATCAATATGTCCATTTAAATCTCCTGCAATAAAAATTTTTTTCTTCAAGAGATTATTTGTATTAATTCTTTTAGGTTATTCCTTTTTTTTTAATTTATATCTAAACCTATTTGATGAGCATAACAACTTAAAACATTAGAAATCTTAGTATCAACAATAATCTTTAGGATTATAATTTTATCTTCGATTCTATTAATTTTTACAACATTACTTTTCAAACTCTTATCTATAATTACACTAACAAAAATTTTAATGTGACTCCTACTGTTGTGCTGGAGCCCGATCCTGCCTCCCGCCTTCCGATCCCGCTGTCGTGAAGCGTCGCGTCTCCTCCAGTGTCGCGAAAACTGCAAACCACTCCCGCTCCGATTTCTATCGCTCCCTCTACAGAATCTCGCTCCCAATCGTTGTGCCTCCCTCAGTTTTGCGAAGAGTGGCGTCTCCAGCTCCCGTTCACGAACTGTAGGTGCCAACCGCTCCCCCCTTCCTTTCTTGTGAAGCGAAACATCCCTTCGCTCCCTCCTGTTCGTGATAAAAGGTATCACATAGCTCTCCTTCAATTTTAGAAGTCACGTTTTGAGTTCTTCTTCAGGCTTTCTCGGGATAGAGGAAGAGTTTTTCGGGCTTCCATGGGACAATGGAAGAGAAGTGCAAGGAGGAGTAGTTCCTTGTGGTAGAGGAAGAAGAAGGAATAAAAAGATTGTTCTCCCTTGGCTTCTTCTTGGTATCTTGTGGCAGAAGAGAAATTGAGTTTTATTTATCTTGTAAGTTTATCTTCTTTGGTGTATCTCGATGTAGAGTTTCTTTGGTGTATTCGATGTAGAGAGAGAAGAACAGAGAGCAACAAAGTGAGAGATTCATCTTGTAAGTCGAGATGATCGACTGGTGTAAATTCCTCAAGCAGTAAAATCCTCTCCAACTCCGTGGACCTAGGCAATTCGCCAAGCCACGTAAATCTGTGTGTTCCGCTGTGTTACTGTTTTCTGGTGTGAATTTTCTCGTTCTATTTTTTTGCTTCATCGATCGTTCTCCTGTTTGATTTATATATATATCACATCAACTGATGGTGTATATATATCTCGCAACAACAACTGGTATCAGAGCTTTGTTCGGATCTGAGAAAAAATGATAGCTACAGATGAAGTGAAGGCTTCAGGGATCGAGAAATTTGATGGCATAGATTTTGGTTATTGGAGAATGTAGATAGAAGATTATCTTTATGGGAAGAAACTTCATCTTCCGTTATTGGGGAAAAGACCTGAAAGGATGGATGAGGCTGAATGAAATTTGTTGGATCGACAAGTTCTGGGGGTTATTCGATTTATCATATCGAGGTCCGTTGAACACAACGTCGCCAAGGAGAGGACAACTGCAGATCTCATGGGAGCCTAATCAGGTATGTATGAAAAGTCATCTGCGAACAACAAAGTCTATTTGATGAAGATTTATTCAATTTGAAGATGACGAAAGGTGTTTCTGTTGCTCAACACCTGAATGATTTCAATATTATCACAAATCAATTGTCGTCTGTTGAAAATAATTTTGATGATGAAATACGTGCGCTGATATTGTTGGCATCATTGTCAAATAGTTGGGAAGTCATGAGGATGGCAGTTCGTAGTTCTGCAGGTAAATCTAAACTGAAATGTGATGATATTCGTGATTTGATTTTGGCTGAGGAAGTGTGCAGGAAAGATTCTGGCGAGATCTCAGGTACGAGTTCGGCACAGGGGAAGAAGGCATCTTGTAAGAAGAAAGTTCGAGTAAGTGGGAGATGACAGAACTTCCACAGGGGAAGAAGGCATTACACAATAAGTGGGTGTACCAGGTGAAAACTGAGTTTGATGGCAATAAGAGTTACAAGGCTAGACCTGTTGAAAAAGACTTTCAACAAAGACAGGATATTGCTCATGCAGTGGAAGTTGTAAGCATAGACGAGAGTAATTCAAGAAGTAGCTTAGAGGTGCAAAGCTATGTTGACCCTGCTGATATGTTGATTAAGGGTGTTACTCTTGAGAGACTGAAGTTGTGTACAGCTTCAGTTGGTCTTCTGGAGTGACGACAGGACTTTGGGTTTTAGGAGGTGGATGATTCAAGTTGGAGGATTCATAGTGCAGAATTCTATTTGAAGAAAAAGGTGACACTGTCAGTGGAGGATATCAGTTTGAGGAAAGAGATGACATTATAACATGTGTATCGGTCTCCAAGTGGGAGATTGTTGTGTTGGAGCCCGATCCCACCTCCCGCCTTCCGATCCCACTGTCGCGAAGCATCGTCTTTTCTAGTGTCGCGAAAACTGCGAACCGCTTCCGCTCCCATTTCTCCCGCTCCCTCTATAGGATCCTGCTCCTGATCGTCGCGCCTCCCTCAGCTTCGCGAAGAGTCGCGTCTCCCGCTCCCGTTCGTCCCGTTCGCGAACTGTAGGCGCCAACCGCTCCCGCCTTCCTCTGTTGTGAAGCGAAGCATCTCTTTGCTCCTTACTATTCGTGATAAAAGGTATTGCACGACTCTCCTTCATTTTTAGAAGTCACGTTTTGAGTTCTTCGGGCTTTCTCGCGATGGAGGAAGAGTTCTTCGGGCTTCTACGAGACAATGGAAGAAAAGTGCAAGAAATAGTTCCTTGCGGTAGAGGAAGAAGAAGGAAGAAGGAAGAAGGAAGAAGAAAGAAGAAAATTGTTCTCCCTTGGCTTATTCTTGGTGACTTGTGGCAGAAGAGAAATTATGTTTTATTTCTCTTGTAAGTTTATCTTCTTCGGTGTATCTCGATGTAGAGTTTCTTCGGTGTATCTCAGTGTAGAGAGAGAAGAACAAAAAGAGAAAAAAAGAAAGCAATGAAGTGAGAGATTTCTCTTGTAAGTCAAGGTGATCAACTGGTGTAAATTCCTCAAGTAGTAAAATCCTCTGCAACTTCGTGGACGTGGACAATTTGTCGAACCACGTAAATTTGTGTTCCGCTGTGTTATTGTTTTCTGGTGTGAATTTTCTTGTTCTATTTTTTCGCTTCGTCGATCGTTCTCATGTTTGATTTATATATATACCACATCAACTGGTGGTGTATATATATCTCGCAAGAACACCTAATGATTACCAAAGTTTAAAACCTAAGCTATCAATCTTCTTAGCCTTTTCTCCAACTCATTTACTTTCTTGAATACATAAGATATCTTCCTATGAACCATAATATCTGCTACTTTCATTAATTTACCTGTGAGAGTATTTATATTCTAAGATCCTATCATAATATTAATTTTAATGATTAACTTTTTTGTCCGTATTCATCTATAATGTGGAAACCCTTACTTATTTGACACTAAACCCGCATATATGCAATGCTCACTCATATAAAATAATTTTCCTTGTAATTAACAAAATTGTTTTATGAGTAGAAGACAAGCAACACTAAGTTGCAGTGTTTGAACCCACTTAAAAGTGTAGGTATAAATAAAACTCCTTTTTAGTATTGAGAAGACTATTTAGAGTCTGTTTGGGGTAGCAGAAACATTGTAAAAGAGTTTTTTGCGCAACAACTGTGTTAGGAAGCTGTTCTACAGAAGCTGTTGTGGGGGAAGCTATGTATCTATTTATTTTGTGTAGTTGTACAATAGTTGTGCAACAATTGTTTATGATAAGAAGACCTTTCTGCCCCATATTGTTGTGTTGTTTAAAACATAACCAGCCATGTTGCATAATTTATATATGAAAACAGAAATTAGATTCAAAATCCCCAAAAGACTCATAAGTTCTAATATTACAACTAAAAACAAAATTTTTAATGCATAATATGATATCACATAATTATTAAAAATCTTTGAAGGGCGACTAGCCCCCATCTCTCCTTGGTTCCACTATTTGACATATTTATATTCGCGTATTTTCTTTTAGCCTTGATAGGAATTTTTTTTCAAAATTCTCCATGACCAAATAGGACGCAATGGAGAAAAAATATTCATGTAGCCAACCCCACGTAGTGGGATAAAGGCTTTGTTGTTGTTGTTTGTTGTATTCTCCGGAACAAATTTAAAACTTCAAAGAAAATACATAAGAGATCATGCTCAAAATTCCTTGACTTTCGTGCTTCTTCTGTTATGATGAACTAAATTAAATGCAAAGAACAGTTCTTCTATTAAAGATAGTGCACGCAAATGCACGTTCCTCGGAAGAGGCAGGATTGAAAGCTTTGTTGCGAGAACTATGAGATCCTGGTCCTTCCAATTAGATGTAGAGAAAATAAAAGGTGAATTTCCTCGTTGTAATTTCAACAGGGAACCACAGATAGGGCAATAACTATGCTAGAATTAGGGGAAAATAAACCTACCAAGAAATAGACGATGAATGCATTGCTAATGAGAGATTAGTTTTCCGACAATTCCTACACATGAATGAGAGACCGACCAAAATAATGAAACATTAGTCAATTTGAAAACATTTTCAAAACAACAAAAGGATGGATGAAAATGAAGACAAACCTCAATGGATGCTTAGAGATAGGGCAAACTAAGCTGTTGAGTAGGGCCTTGTTGATGCCGCCCGCGTCCTTGAGATGCAGTGCCATGCTCGCTCTCACCATTCCTCTCTGAAAACAAGATGCAGCTCGCTCTCGCCATGATCTCTCAAACGGAGACTGAAGCCTGGGAACTGAGGTAATAGCGAAACTACAAAGCAGCAAACATGGGGCAGAGGCCGCTTCACAAATTATTGGGTGCGTTAAAATAAACGGGCCTGCACCACGGAAACCAAACAGATGAATATGTGTTTCGTGTCGCGCAACAGAAGAAAGGTGCGCCAAATGCACCCATAATCTAACCAAATGGAATTCAAAAGTTCTTCTCCTCTGCAATTCTTTCTTTTGTTCTTCAAACATTCTTCCCCCTACAGAATAGGGATCTAAAACTTATTTTTAATTGTATATTTTCGTGAAGCAAAATTCTAAAATATGCTTGATTCAATGTCTACCATCTGAGTAATGCATTCTATTTTAGCCATTTCTTACGAACAAAATTCTAAAAATATGCTTGATTTAGTGTCTACAATCAGAGTAGTGCATATTTCTTCAGTCATTTTTTATGACTTCAGTGTCTGTCTGTTTTGTGGTTTGGGGGGGAGGGGGTAAGGAATGATTTGTATTTCATCTTTATTAACATGGATTAGCTTAAGAATTCTCTCTCTTGAGGTGTGGCTAAGCATGAAATTTACTACACGATTATAATTTACAAAGTCTTTAAAAAAAATTACAAAATCATCAAAGTAAGGGAATGATTTGTATTTCATCTAAAATTTCAAATTCTATTCATAGGCATTGGCTTAAGCATTCTCTCCCTAGAGGTGGGAATAAGCATGAAATTTACAACACAATAATAATTTACAAAGTCTTTTAAAAAAAGATTAAGAATTCATCAAAGTACCAAAAGAAATATACCAAGAGTAAGTGGGAGCTTCGCCAAATAAGCTTAAGAAACAAAATCCACCGAGTAAAATATTGAAATTAGCATAATATCATTTGGGTTCCTCAGATTTAGGTTGTGATTTACAAAGACCCATAACTTTAAAATTTTCCACTTTATTCATAGTGTCTTTAAGATTTCACTATTAACGCTTAGTTTGGCTTTTAATTTTTAAAGATGCCCTTCCTTTTGCTTTAAAAATCCCTTAATGCCCTTGCTTTTGCTTTAACAATCACTCATTTTGTTTGCAATGTTTTATAAGAGTTCACTATTATCTCTTATTATGGCTTTTAATATTGAAATATTTTTTTTTTTCTTTAAACATATCATCTTTTAAGTTTTCACTATTATCACTTAGTTTGGCTTTTAATTTTCAAAGATGTCCTTTCTTTTTACCTTTTGAAACTAAATTGTCTATTAATATAGATTATATAGCATTTTTTAGCATCAAAATACCCTCATCCATAAGATTTTTATCCCATTCTTGAGTTAAGTCATTTTCCAATGAAATCTAACATCACTCTGTTGACATCACAAGAGAATAAAAGTGATAGAGGAGATGAGAGAGGTCTTACAGTTATTATGATTGTTTCACATAGATGAGGTTGAGCCACTCAATCTAGTAATGTTAAATAAGAGCACGAAGGAGCAATAGCCGCATCATATAATTCAAAAGAAATAATAAAGTATAAAACATCATTATAGGAGGTGTAATCGCCTGTGATCGCTGGAGATAAATGAAATTATAAGCAATAGAAACAGCTAATTTGAATCAAAAGGAGGGGAAATAGAAAATTAGAGGAGCATTTGTGCTTTATTATACTGGATTGATTGTTCTGCATGAATTGTGACCCAAACATCGAGAACCATAATGAAGGGTATTACATCATTGATCTAAGTGAAGCACGGCCCAAATATACAAAATTTGGAAGATATTGAACCTAAAATAATCAATAGATGTAATGGCAAGTCTACTCAACAGAATTGCATTGCCAAAATTTATAAACTAGATCATAAAATTTCGAACTTGGTAATGGGCTCTTAGATTTCAAAGTATGTTACAATCAAACTTGGTAATGGGCTCTTAGATTTCAAAGTATGTTAATATTCGAGCAATATTATGAGGAATTTTAATTTAATTTTAGAATAAAAAAAATCAAAATGCCAGCAAAATTTTAACATGAACTATATAAGCTAATAAGGATTTTGAAGAATGAACCTTTAGAAGAAAATTATAATTTTGAATAAAAATGGATAACATGCTTCTAGCATGCCTTCTAGTGTCACTTCCATACATGCAAGACAGCTTGTAATGACCAACTGAAGCGAGTCATGTGGTCTGCATTTCAATCCATGTTCAAGATTTTAATGTACGCGATCATCGTTGAGCCAAAATAAGACAAATATGCCCTCGATAGACCCGGATCTATTAAATTTATCTAATATGAACAACACCTACTGATTGCTACCTAAATTAATTAGCATTAAATAAAATTTGCATATATTATTAAAATATGGGGTGAAGCCAATAACATGAAGTTAAGGATGGTACATAAGCATGATGTTCACCATTTAGACGCAGTTGATCTGGACGATCAGATGACTGATGATTTTGAAAGGGAACTTATTTTCTATAGAGATCATTTTCATGGGGGTCTCCAACTAACATTTTGCAAGGTGTTGCAGTTGATCATGAACCACTATGATGTGATCTCCACCTAGATCAAAAGCAACTCAATAGAGGCCATAATGACATGTGATCTAGTGCTGGCGAAGAGAGATCCCCTTGTCGTAGGAGCTCTTTTCATATATTTTCTCATTTCGAGTTGAGTCGAATGGCTCTCTTGTTTTTGAGTAGACCGAAAGTTCCTCCTAATCAGACTTGAAAATAAAATTGAAGATTGGTAGCAGTTTTTCATCATTGGGTCAACCAAAGACTGAAAGATCCAGACCCATCTGAACATCGAGGTGAACAAGAAGAAAACCGTGCCTCCCTGAATTTGGTTCATGGCCTCAGCGATCAAAGAGAGGCATCTGTCCTTTCTCTTGTAAATCGTCGAAATGGTGTTGAATAGAGTTATGAATCCACACAAGTTAAGTGTCATGATCGTGGAGAAATGGACAGTATCAGACATTGCAGAGGAGAAGCGAAAAATTGAGAAAATTTCTCAGCTTTCTTACAAGATGCTACAAAAGAATGCGGTCTGACTAGAAGCTGTCGAGGAAATGAAGAGGGGGAAGGCGACCGCACTCACCGTCGGCAAGATCCTAGGTTCGGACTATGTCCCTTCTGTTTCTAAAACTACCATTGTAACACAAAAGGTCTCCACCGAAGAATAGATTTTGATCGAGTGAAAGCCTTCCTTGATTGGTATAGGTTTTTCCAAGGTATAGGACCAGGAGGGGGACATAAGTCCAAGTTACTTGAGGACTGATGCTGAGGAGACTTTGGATGAACGGTCAGATCAAGAGCCAACGACTCCACGATAGGCGATCACCACCAGCTCATTGATTATGCTGCAAGAGGGAGGCTAGCATGCCCTCCTTCGTGGTTCCTACCAAATCCGAGCCAGAGTCTACGCCAGTTGCTGCTGCTGAGGAGGAAACACTTTGCAGGGAGGAAGCTCGGGTCAAGCCTGTACCTAAGGCCTAAACCACTGCCTTCAAAGAAGCTCGCCAAAGTAAGGGCATGGCTCCGACACTTGATTCGAATATCTTGCTTCCCCTGCAATCGGGGAAAAGACTAAGGATCTGTATGGCTTAGCTGCGCTGCCCCAGGAAGTTGCTGTGGGGAAGCTGGTTGTCTGTTTGTTGCAGGTGTGGGAAAGTTGTTTCTGGAAAATTAATAATTCTGCCATTGTTCAGTAAATTTGTTTGTAACAGAACTGTGACATTTATTTAATAATTCAGAGACAAAATTTCAAAATAATAATGAATTTATTTTGAAGTTTAAAAATATGTTCAAATTAATGATGAAATTATTGGAATTCATTATTAGCTTGAATGTAGTTGGAAATCAGTTATTACTTTGAAAGTCTACGAACACTTAAAGCCCTCAAAGAAGATAATTATACTTTCACAATCAAAATAAGTGAGAATGAAATTATCATTCTCATAAACATGTTTTTATCTGCTGGCAACCAAATGAACCATAAGGTGGATCTCGAAATAAGAACACATCCTTCAAACTACTCTCTCTTAACAACTGTAGAAATGAGGCAATCACAATGAAGTAAAATCACCTTCAATTTGCATTAAAGCTGTGAACCCAAAAAAATTTAAATTGTTGCAACAACTACTATGAAAGAAGGGTTTAAACTTCTTTCATTGGAAGAATATGTCCATATAAAATGCTTAACAAATTGTATAGTAACCTATTCGTCTTCATGAGAATGATGATTACTTCATTTTAAATAAGATAACAAAGGTGCATTTACATATATAACACACAAACCTTAAAAATTTACAGATTTAACACCTAAGCTTTCATATTTACATACATAACACTCAAATCATTAGCATCACAACAAGAAACCACTGTTACAAACTGAAGAAGGCAGAATTCACTACTTCCAACATATTCTCAACAGTTTCAAGCTACTAAATGCAATGTATAAGGCAAAATGGAGATTTTAATATCAAAATTCACTGCTTCCAACATGTTCTCAACAGATACAAACTGAAGAAGGCAGAAATCACTGCTTCCAACATATTCTCAACAGTTTCAAGCTACCAAATGAAGCTTGTAATATCTAAATATTGTAATGGGATGGATTTTATATAATGCAGCAAGGAGAACTGGAAAAGAAGGATTTCAAACATGTAAAATAGCAAGATTGCAATTCCCAAGCCAGTAATAATTCTCAGTTAACTTCAAAGTTTTCCTGAGCTCTTGGAATAGCCGTCAAATTGAGTATTTGGAAATCTGAAAATCTGAAAGAATATTTTGCTCTTAAAATGCGGGTTTGTGTTCCCAATAACTTTGAAATGAAAAAAATACATATTATATATGATGAAATGTGCCAAATGCAATTCAATATACGACTAAATGCATTTCAAACTCTTTTTTTAACATATGTAGCCAACCGATTGTTTAATCAATGATAGGAGGGAGAGAAGAAAACGACGTGGAGAAAGAGAGTGAGCAATCATGGGAAATTCCTCCGTTAGATTACCTGGGGAAATCATTTTCTCCTCTATGGCCTCCACCAAACTCTTTAGAACGGAAATTCATTGGTAGTCAGGTGAAAGCAATACTAGTTAACTAGCTTAACCCATAAAAGTCTAAATTTTCATAAGCCAATAAAAAAGAGGCAAACCAGGGGGAGTCGAATCAATCCAAGTTTCAAGACTTAATTATGGCTATACTTTAGATTATTTTAATTTGATTTAATATATTTAGTTGAACTAATCTCTTTAAATAAAGTGTCATTCATATATTTTGATAAGAATTAACTTGATCACAAGATATGATTAGATTGTATTAAAATTTTGGTCTTTCCCGATAATCCTATTTCTATAAAACTTGATTAATAACTTGGAATTGAGCAGGTTATTATTGATTGGCAATGAATGAACTCAAATTATTTGAGTTCAATTAAGTCCTTTTAAGATCAAAATTGTGAATGAGTTCTTTATCTGGATAAGCATATGATTTTGTTGTTTAGGCTTCATAAATAGCGAGTTCCCTATCCATGCTCCATATAAAAGAAATACAAAGCAAGTGAAAGAAATAGCTTTTCTCAAATAAATAAAGAATATTTTCATCAAGGCATTTGTGAGAGGTAATTTGTGTATGTTGGAATTTGATGTTTATAACTTGGTGTTAAGATAAATTAGAGTATTAGTTTATTCATACATCATATAGTTAAGAAATAGGTGATGAAGAGATATTAAATGGTTGCAATCTCCAATACATTTAACCTTCTTGATTCAAACTAAAGTTTAATCATTGGTGCATATCGCAAACTTCAATCGCTCTTTTAATCGAGTCACTAACAGGTACTATCAAAAATAACAACTCGATTGGAATCAAGTAGTTCATGAAATTAATGGGTCAAATGGATCTAGCCCAATATAGAATACTTTAAAAAATAGTGTAGAAATATTAACTGATTAACCTTATCTCATGATCTTAAGCTTCTAGGTTAAAATTAAAATTGATCAATAATGTTTATGGCCCAACTTTGACATCAATTAGGTTTACACTCCCTGATAGTTGAGGATCTAGAATTTCATGTGAATTAAGATACAAGTAGAGCTACCCTCCAATTACTTGAGAAGCTCGAATTTAAGGGGGTATAAGCAAAGGTATAATTTGGAATGTCAGATAATGAAGTGTCAATTTTACATAATTTAGTTAGATTTTTATTTAATGGCTTTTCTTTCCTTTCCTTGATTTAAACTATCATTTATATTTATCTTTGAATATCAACAATCTTTTATTGTACTTACGATGAATCAAAACTTCTTAATTTCTAACTTATCGGTTGTGAAAATCATAAGATCATGGATTCTAATCTATACTTTAAGTGAAAAAAATGTGTAGGAACAAATATATTTTTTACTTAAACTTTCTAAAAAAAAATCAATCTTCCCAATAGTTCCTAAAAGTTAACTATGATTACATGCATCCATGTGCCTACGAAAAAAAATGACTTCTTGATGAAATTATGATCGAGA
The DNA here is from genome assembly GCF_001263595.1 of Phalaenopsis equestris. Lineage (NCBI taxonomy): Eukaryota > Viridiplantae > Streptophyta > Magnoliopsida > Asparagales > Orchidaceae > Phalaenopsis > Phalaenopsis equestris. The sequence continues at coordinate 54,079 of NW_018233046.1, read as the reverse complement.
AAGTTTTTCTAACAGGAAGTTTAAAAATCATACCAGCTTCAATTATAGTTGCATTCACATACTTAGCATCATTCTGATCAAAGTTCTTTTGCGTGCTTCCATTTCTATCAGATGAATATTAGAGATTGCAATGAACAGGGCCACTTTTTTACTGAAATTATCTTTCGACTAGGTATTTAGATTGAAAAATAGAAGCAAAAAACCATTGGTAAAAATAGTTTTCTAGGAAGAAAGCCTAGACCAGACACTATACTTTTAAAGGAATGAAAACAGATGCAGTAAAATATAAGATAAATAAAATAAGTAGTAATAAAAAAAGATTTTTATTTAAGTAGAGTTTGAGTGATGTCACCAATCGTCTACTTCATTCCGCCCCCACCAAAATGTTCGGGCACATTCATTAATCTGAAATTTAGGCAATCTGTAAGAGTATTCAGCGTTCATTCAATTACTTTAATCAACATATTTGCTATCATTCTGAATAGCATATGAACAAATCATATGAAAAAAAAAAATCAAAGACAAAAAAATTGCAAAAACTGGCAAACAAACCACCGTACCAGCAGATACATAGGCTACTATTTCATCAGTCGGAATCAAAACTGAAATTTTAGTCGCAAACATCACTAGTCGCTACTGAACTCTGGTAAATAGTCCTACCTAAAAATAATTTAAAATAAACATTGTAATTAGAATACTGAATTACACGCAAAAGCTTACCTCTACAAACCTCGGATCTGCAACTCAGATCAATTTGTTCACCAACTCAAAAAAACTCTATTCAAAGATCTCTCAAAGGTCAAATGAACGCTTCAAAGACATTCAAAGAGTAGAAAATCTGCTCTCAAAGAAAGTAAGGGATCTCAATGTCTACCCTAGATTTTCTGATCGCGAAGAACACGACTGAGTATAGAGAAAAAGATGACAGATGATAGGCTTCAGCTTACAAGCTCCAGTTTCATCCGATAAGGCGCTGACGAACTTTCGTTCCCTCACACGAAACATCCACGGTCTCTGTTTACAACCAAAGCTTAAAGGCCCAATAAAATCCTTACAGTTCTCTGCCAGATTCAGGGAATTGAAGCAACGATTCATCTTGATTCCGCTACTCCAAAATGTGCACTATTGAGAAACGCAGCAGAGTGTTCGTCCTCACTCTCACCCGGCGACGGCGAGCCCCGCCTTTCCCCCGACTTCATTGATGCGATACGATCCGCCCTTGCCTACGCCAAGACCGATTACTACTCATGCGGCAGGCGAGGCCGAGCCTTGGTCATCACCTCCGATGGACGCTTCTTCTCCAATGGCTTCGAGATTGCCTGGTCCAAAGCAGCAACCTCCCCTGCTGCCTCCCAGGAACGGCTCATCTCCATGGGCTCCCTTTTCATCAATCTCATTGCCGACCTTCTCGCTCTTCCTATGCCGACCATAGCCGCCATCAACGGTCACGCAGCAGCCGCCCGATTCTCCTGGCTATCAGCCACGATTACGTTGAGATGAGGGCGGACAGGGGATTCATTTGTATGAGCGAGATCCATATAGGGATGCCAACTTCGCCTTACTTCCTAACATTGATCAGGTCAAAAGTTTCTGATGCGAAGGTTGTCCGCGACATAGTGTTGCGAGGAGCGAAGATGAAGGCTGCGGAAGCGCAGGCGAAGGGGATTATTGACGGATCACATATTGGAGCAGCGGAGACGGTGGAGGCTGCGGTGCGGCGTGCAGATAAGCTCTTAGAAAGGGATTGGAATGGAGATGTGTATGCTTCGATTCGTCGGAGTTCATTGCCGGAGATTTGCAAGGCCGTGGGGCAGTCAGAAGAGACTGAAAATGAGCGGCAGAAGTTGCTTTTTGTGGTTGCTAAGCTCTAATGAGTTCTGCTTTCCTCATAAACATAGGTTAATTCAAGGCCGCGGTGCGGCGTGCAGATAAGCTCTTAGAAAGGGATTGGAATGATGTGTATGCTTCGATTCGTCGGAGTTCATTGCCGGAGATTTGCAAGGCCGTGGAGCAGTCAGAAGAGACTGAAAATGAGCGGCAGAAGTTGCTTTTTGCGGTTGCTAAGCTCTAATGAGTTCTGCTTTCCTCATAAACATAGGTTAATTCAAGGCCGGAGGCTGCGGTGCGGCGTGCAGATAAGCTCTTAGAAAGGGATTGGAATGATGTGTATGCTTCGATTCGTCGGAGTTCATTGCCGGAGATTTGCAAGGCCGTGGGGCAGTCAGAAGAGACTGAAAATGAGCGGCAGAAGTTGCTTTTTGTGGTTGCTAAGCTCTAATGAGTTCTGCTTTCCTCATAAACATAGGTTAATTCAAGGCCGCGGTGCGGCGTGCAGATAAGCTCTTAGAAAGGGATTGGAATGATGTGTATGCTTCGATTCGTCGGAGTTCATTGCCGGAGATTTGCAAGGCCGTGGAGCAGTCAGAAGAGACTGAAAATGAGCGGCAGAAGTTGCTTTTTGCGGTTGCTAAGCTCTAATGAGTTCTGCTTTCCTCATAAACATAGGTTAATTCAGAGAGAAATAAAGATAATAGATAAATTAATAAATAATAATAAATTTTCATGTAATTAGCAACTTAATAAATAGTTATATATTTATCTATGCCTCTTTTTATCAAGCATATATGGCTCTCTCTTTACCGAGCTATGGAAAATGATTCAAGATCATGTTGTACAATTGGAATTTATTCACTATGGTTTCGTTTGAAATAGCTTAGAGTCTCTTTGAGACCATAGCCGCCATCAACGGTCACGCAGCAGCCGCCCGATTCTCCTGGCTATCAGCCACGATTACGTTGAGATGAGGGCGGACAGGGGATTCATTTATATGAGCGAGATCCATATAGGGATGCCAATTTCGCCTTACTTCCTAACATTGATCAGGTCAAAAGTTTCTGATGCGAAGGTTGTCCGCGACATAGTGTTGCGAGGAGCGAAGATGAAGGCTGCGGAAGCGCAGGCGAAGGGGATTATAGACGGATCACATATTGGAGCAGCGGAGACGGTGGAGGCTGCGGTGCGGCGTGCAGATAAGCTCTTAGAAAGGGATTGGAATGGAGATGTGTATGCTTCGATTCGTCGGAGTTCATTGCCGGAGATTTGCAAGGCCGTGGGGCAGTCAGAAGAGACTGAAAATGAGCGGCAGAAGTTGCTTTTTGTGGTTGCTAAGCTCTAATGAGTTCTGCTTTCCTCATAAACATAGGTTAATTCAAGGCCGCGGTGCGGCGTGCAGATAAGCTCTTAGAAAGGGATTGGAATGGAGATGTGTATGCTTCGATTCGTCGGAGTTCATTGCCGGAGATTTGCAAGGCCGTGGGGCAGTCAGAAGAGACTGAAAATGAGCGGCAGAAGTTGCTTTTTGCGGTTGCTAAGCTCTAATAAGTTCTGCTTTCCTCATAAACATGGTTAATTCTAGAGAGAAATAAAGATAATAGATAAATTAATAAATAATAATAAATTTTCATGTAATTAGCAACTTAATAAATAGTTATATATTTATCTATGCCTCTTTTTATCAAGCATATATGGCTCTCTATCTTTACCGAGCTATGGAAAATGATTCAAGATCATGTTGTACAATTGGAATTTATTCACTATGGTTTCGTTTGAAATAGCTTAGAGTCTCTTTGAGGCAGCTGCAGCTTATTGAATAACCTGCTGATAAGCTGATTAAAAATAATCTGCTGATAAGTTAGATGCGGCAGTTATTACAAATTTTTATTTTTTTTTAAAAAGCCACACCGCAGTCGTTGATCAGGTCAAAAGTTTCTGATGCGAAGGTTGTCTATATTAGATGAATTTTGAAAACTTTTGCGAGGAGCGAAGATGAAGGTGAAGTTGCGAGGAGCGAAGATGAAGGCTGCGGAAGCGCAGGCGAAGGGGATTATAGACGGATCACATATTGGAGCAGCGGAGACGGTGGAGGCTGCGGTGGGGCGTGGCGGTAAGCCCTTTG
>NW_018233046.1:6033-49599 GCF_001263595.1 Phalaenopsis equestris | reverse complement strand
TCGGAAAGCTGCCACCGCACCTAGACATGTGCGGTGTGAAAACGCTGTTTTTAGCGTTTTGAAAACACATAAGTTGCCAAAATGCAGTTTACCCAAACAGGTCAGACGCGTTTTGAAAACGCTACCACACCAAATAAGCTGCCCCAAACAGATCCTTAGTCATTCAGCGAAATTCTTTTGAAAGACGCGTTGGCGGAATGGAGAAGATCTTTTGAGGTCCAAAACAATAAAAAATTATCGTTCTTGATAACAGCTTCGAGAGACTATCAGTGAGCGCCGCTTCACTAAAAGAAATCAACATTAAGTACAACAAAAAAGAGGATCAACATCTTCTCAAATGAAAGTTAATCCATTGACTTAAAAGATTATTATTTGAATGTAGCCAAGAAAATGAATTAAAAGCAGAGATATGAGTGATCAAAGAGAAAAATCCAATGATTGATTGAACAATTTGTTTGTTTTTGAAAACTTTTTTTTTTCCTTTCTATATTCAATCAATTGAGTTATTTTACCTAAATTATTCAAAACTAAGGATTGTTCAGTGTTTTATTTTTTAATGACATCATCAACAACACCTTATTCAAGAACCTATTTATAGAAGTCCGTCTGTCATGCCTATTCTTTGCCGACTATGGAGGCATCTATTTGATAAGACCAAATAACAAATATTTGATCAGCAAAGTAGGTATAATGGTTGTTAGCTGACTACTATTATCATGACACGATGTAGAAGTGATTGTTATATTTACCGAGAAAGTAAGGTCAATTGCTAATTATTAAGAAGCAATAGTTATTTCAATTCATAAGAAAAATGACAAGCTGTCTAAGACTAATCATCCATATTATTGGATTTAAATAATGTCTAGGCAGCAATATTATCTTAATAACAAGACTCACAAGATACACATAATAAGAAATATGGAGGAAAACATTAAAGAATAGAGAAAAGAGTATCTCAATTATCAATATTGAAGCTTTGTAATTTTTTTTGGTAAATTGCTGAAAAATGAAAAATAAAATCAAGTACCCATAATTTGGTATGTTAGGCCATCCTCCAACCCTTAATTTTTTTACTTTGGGTTGGGGATCCTAGCATTACAAAAAAACTATATGAATTTTGAAAAAATATATTAAGACTTTTGTCCCTGTATATAGAAAGCATGTAGCTAAATATAGAAGGAGAGAATCAATATTTCAATGTAAGAATCACGACCAATTTTATAATTTTTGTTTCCAAAGGTCGTTGATTTGCTAGAAAAAATCATTGAATTATCTAAGCAAAGTCTCCATTTTGATGAATTCTTAAACTTTTTGGGCAAAGCGGGTAAGGGAGTAGCTTTAGGTTAGTAGGTTTCGAGTCAATTAGGTTTTAGTACTCTACAAGATATCTATATTATGGAAAATTTACAATCGCCATTTTGCCAAATTTTATTTAATTTGATCTTTATTGCTTGATTTGTACTTTATGCTTTTTCAGTTGCATATTTAATCTTCTTTATTTTCAGGTAACTTTGCTTGATTTATGTTTCCATCTGGGGATTAGCTTAATTTAATCATCATTTTTCTCTAAGTTGCAATTTCAATTTCTTAGCTTCAATTGATGGGTTTCTCAAATGAAAGTTGGGGATGCTCTCTATCAAGATCTGCTTCAAAGCATTTGTCAAAATCAAAAACATATCATTGTTGTTCATAGAGAAGGGAGAAAAAAAAATAACTTACAAAAAAAAGCACAAAATTTGTCAAAGGTGAGGCAAGTTGAATAATGAGATACATTGATGTAATTTCCACTTTATAAACCTTGACAGTTGGCCTAACCAATATTTAACGAGCTCTCAATTCATTATTATGACTTAATCAATAATCAAATTTTCTCCTTTTAGATACCAAGCCAGTGAGTACCCCAACGAAGGTCATTATCATGATCATCATTTGATAAATGCATTTTAACACCTTTCAATAGTAAACCATTATACTTGAAAGGGTAGTCCAACAACTTTTTTGATCCCTTAATCTAACAATTTGAATAAGTAGATAGCATAGGAGATAAATAATTCCCCCACCTAAGATGGGGCTTATTCATTATTCAATTGGTGTTTATTTGAATTTATTAGCAATGACTCATTATATTGTATGTGAGAATTTAAATAATTAATCAACAAAGTTAGATCATATGAATATTAAGTTTGGCTTCCTAAACTCACACTTGGATAGAAAGCTAGGGAAATTTTATAGAAATTACTTTGAAGTACTTTACTAAGTGGAGAACTCTTTTTTCTTCTTAATAATTAAATTGGTAACAAAGGATATTTTTGATATTTCTTTGACAAGCACTCCTATCAAGAAAATTAACTTGTTTGTGATAGTAATGGTTGAAAAATATCGTGCCCTTGATCCCAGTGATAGGTACGATAATTCTTAGGGCCTCAAAGGTAAGTTACGGTCTTCATCGATGGTTCTCTCTTAAAGTAATATTTATTTTATACGACCCACATTATCTCATTCATTGATTAGACATCAAACACTTTTCATATTGAGTCGGTCACTAGGTAGGATGTCGGGCCTCACTCTCTCGATGATGTGTTCTATTGTGCTATCGAGTGTCTTCATATTAAGGACTGACAGAAGATTGTGGAATCATGCATCGATCTTGACCCTTTGACTAATGGTGGCATGATTGTCTAGATCGTGTATGAAAGTTTTTTGAGCCTTGCTTCTTTTATTTTACTATTTTTTTCAATGTTTTTTTTTATTTGGTAGTTTTAATAAATATTTTTCTCTTTATTTTTTTGTGAAAACTAGATACATAGCACCCAATTCTTCTAGATTTACTTATCCATACATAAATTTTCATTTTTATATACATAACACTTTACTTATATATATGAAAAGATGAATTTGATTATTAAAAAATAATAATGAGCGTAATTTTTTTTAACCAGACACCCCTTAAATAATTAAATAATTTAATAAATAAATTCATAATTCATGTTGACAGATTTGGGGAAGTCACGGCCTGGCTCACGGTAAGGCGGCTTACCAACTGCCGTTCCCTCTTTCCACGAAACATCCTTAAAAAAAAAAAGCCAGAAAAATAGAAAATTTCCTTACAGATGTCGAGAAGTCACGCCGCCTGGCCCTGGGAAAGGCGCTGACGAACTTTCGTTCCCTCCTCCCAGGAAACATCCATGGTTACAGCCAGGGCTTAAAAGCCCCCCCCACCCCATAAAATCCTTGCAGTTCTCTCCCAGATTCAAGAAATTGAAGCAACGATTCATCTTAACTCCGCTACTCCAAAATGTGCACTATTGAGAAACGCGGCAGAGTGTTCGTCCTCACTCTCACCGGCGAAGGCGAGCACCGCCTTTCCCCCGACGTCATTGATGCGATACGATCCGCCCTTGCCTACGCCAAGACAGATTACTACTCGTGCGGCAGGCGAGGCCGAGCCTTGGTCGTCACCGCCCAAGGACGCTTCTTCTCCAATGGCTTCGACATTGCCTGGTCCAAAGCAGCATCCTCCCCTGCTGCCTTCCAGGCACGGGTCATCTCCATGGGCTCCCTTTTTATAAAGCTCATCGCCGACCTTCTCGCTCTTCCTATGCCGACCATAGCCGCCGTCAACGGTCACTCGTCAGCCGCCGGCTTCATCCTGGCTATCAGCCACGATTACGTGGAGATGAGGGCAGACAGGGGATTCATTTACATGAGCGAGATCGATTTAGGGATGCCACTTCCGCCTTACTTCCTAACATTGATCAGGTCCAAAGTTTCTGATGCGAAGGTTGTCCGCGACCTAGTGTTGCGAGGAGCGAAGCTGAAGGCTGCGGAAGCGCAGGCGAAGGGCATCATAGACGGATCACATATCGGAGCAGCGGAGACGGTGGAGGCTGCGGTGCGGCGTGTGGATGAGCTCTTAGAAAGGGATTGGAATGGAGATGTATATGCTTCGATTCGCCGGAGTTCTTTGCCGGAGATTTGCAAGGCGGTGGGGCTCTCTGAGGAGACTGAAGAGGAGCGGCAGAAGTTGCTTTTTGCGGTTGCTAAGCTCTAACGGAACTTTCCTCATAAACATAGATAAATTATGGAGGGAAATATAAATAATAAATTATAATAATTTTTCATGTATTTAGCTGCTCAATAAATAGTTATATATTTATCCATGTCTCTTTTGATCAAGCATACATGTCTTTCTAACTTTACCGAGCTATGGAAAATGATTCAAGATCATCTTGATTTTTTGTAGAATTGGAATTTATTATACAAACTAAGGATCCACTTGGAGAGTCTGAATTCGCGCAGCACGCCTCGACGATGCTTAAAAAGGCATTTGGAAAAGGCGTCAGACCGACCTTCTAAAAAAATTTCGTTAAAGTGCGGTCGCGGGTTCAATCCCGCAACCCGCGTTTCTCCACTCTCGACCCCAGGTTGATATACCCCACAACCCCTCTTCACGCGTTTCATCCATCTCTATTCACCCTGCTCCCTCTCTCGCGATTATTCTGCCTTATGTATCTCTCTTGTGGATCCGTGGCTCCGGTGGCTAGGCATTCTTTCTGGTTGGCTAATTTTGGTTGCGAGTGGTTGCTCCGGTGACCCTTACCTTATTCTCCCTTTCCTCTCTTTTCTTCCGCTCTATTTTTTGTGGTTTGTGCATTTTTGTGCTCTGTGTGGTGGATCACTTCCATCAATTTGGTGTATCACTTTCTTTAGTTGGTTTCTGTTCCTCTCTCTCTCCTCTTTTTCGATTCGGTTTGGTGGTTGTGCTCATTTTAGCTCTGTGCGATATTTCCTCTTCTACCTCTCTTCTTTGTTTTTCACCTCCTGCAATTTCTCTCTTCTTTATGTGGTGTGCATCATGCTGGTTGGTTTCCTCTTTTAGGTTTCACTGTTTTCTTAGTTTGGGAGTTCTCGGTTTGATTTGCTCGGTTTGGTAGTTTTGATGTTTCATGTTGAATCCATAATGGTTTTAGTTTATGGTTTTGATGCACTATGATTTGCGATTTGGCAATATGGCTTGGATTGGTGCTTTGCGCTGATCTTTGGATTTTTGGTGCTTTTGTTGTTAGCAATGTTTTGGTTGCCATGTATGTGGTATGGTCAAATTCTTTTAGTTTTATTACAACATACCTTGCTTGGTTTCAGTAGGGAATTTAAAAGTTGGTTGAAATTTGGTCGTGGATTTGTTAATAGCAATATTCAGGTGCTATGTATGTGTTGAATATGGGCTGCAAACATTAATTTTGAATTTCAGTGGAGATTTCATGCTAAATTTGTATACTGTTATTTCAGTGGGAATTTTGTGTTGAATTTTTATATTGCTATTTTCAATTTTAGTGGGGATTTTGAAAATTGGATGAAATTTGGTGTTGTGCATGTATTGAATATGGGTTGGAGGCATCAATTTGGATATTCCTGTGGGAATTTGAAAAACAGAACAATATTTCTGGTGTTGTGTATGTGTTGAATTTGGGATGAGATTTTAACATGAATTTGGATATTTTAGCGAAAATTTGTAAAATGGATAAAAGGTGTTGTTAAATTTGTTAATAAAAATATTTTTGGTGCTGTGTGGAGGTGTGTGGTTCTGTTTGTGTGGAGGTGGTGCTAGTGTTTTGGTGTCTGTGTGATTTTTGGTGGAGGATTTGACATTTATGTAGAGGTTTTGGTGTTTGGTGGAGGTGTTGGTGTCTGTTTTAGTATATGTGTGGTGTCTTATGTGTCAGTGTGTTTGGTGTACGAGGAGGTGGTGTGTGTGTGTGGTTCTATTTGTGTAGAGGTGGTGCTGATAGTATGGAGGTGATGTTGGTGGTGTGGAGGTAGTGCTAGTGGTGTAGAGTGTGTGTGGTGTCTAATGGAGGTTTTGGTGTTCGGTGGATGTGATGGTGCATGTGTTATGTCCATGTGGTGGCTGGTGGTGTTTGTGTGTGACTCTAAGGAGGTGGTCTTGTTTGTGTGGAGGTGTTGGTGTGCGGAGGTGGTACTGGTGGTGTTGTGGATGTGTTTGTGTCTTGATGTGCTTGTGTGGAGGAGTTGGTGTGAAGGCCTTGATGATGATATTGCAACATTACAATTTTTCTTTGATTTGTAATATTGTGGCATCAATATTTATGTTAATTAGTTTTTTCATGCTAGATATAATGATTAAGAACAAAGGGGCTGGTTCATCTGTAATGTGGGGCAAAGAAACAAAAATAATATTTTGCGACCATTACCTCAAGGTGGTCAATCTGGGAAATAGGCCTACAACCTATTTCAATAAGGAAGAATGACAAAATATTATCAGAAAATTCAATAAAAGTACAGGCAAAGAGTATGATATGATGCAATTAAAAAAACAGGTGGGATTAACTCAAGAAAAATTAGAAAGTCTGGAAGGAATTGAAGCAAGGGTCAACAGGATTAGGGTGAGATCCGATGAAGCGAACGATTGATGCTTCCGAGGGGTGGTGGGCAGAAAGGCTTGCGGTGAACATTTTTGAAATGTCTCATATTTGGTTAATTTTTAATTTATTTTTCAATTGAACTGCATGTTATATGAATTTATAGGTGGTTCATGCTGTGAAAAAAATTAAATAGTGTGGAATCAATCCTTAATTAGAGGAGAAGTTGGATGGTATGTTTGGGGGTGTCAAGGCGACAAGAAACAATGCTTGTGCCCCCAGTGAGAAGAGGTTTAGTGGCAATCTAAAAAATTTGGTAGCCGACCAATCAGGTGATTCCACTGAAGGCCCCAAGCCGGACTTCCATGTGCTTGAGTCCACGAGACGTTCTAAGAGTTTGCGGGTTGAAAATAAAAAGAAAATGGGAGCTACTTTCCGGAGAAGATAGATATCACAGTTGATGGCTTCATGCAGCAATGACCCAACACATCTCAAGTAACTTCTGTCTAGCAGGTTATTCAAATTTTGAATGCAACTCAAAAAATTTTGAGGACATGCCGCTGTATTTGTTTTCTATGAAGTTGCTTGAAGATTCAAACTGGAGGGAATTTTTCATCGCGATGCCTGCTGACCATTTGAGAGACTTTTTTTTTATTTACAATCGCATGTGACATTTATAATTATTAATTATTTTTCATTTCGCTTTGGATATTTAAAGTGCTTGGGACATGCCTTTTCTATTTACTTCTGTAATGTTATTTGCTTTTGTTGGTTTTGATTCTAACCTTATATTATTGTAACTAATTCATTGATGCTTATATGTTAGCCACTTTGTTTCTTAAATACATGGATGTAACTAAAGAAAGACGTAGAAGGAGAGTTGCAACTGACATTTACTTGATGTACGAATATTATAACTCATACATAAAGCGCTCCCCCTGCATGACATCTTCATATGATGGAGAAAAATAGATTAGAGAGTTTTTTTGTATGATGCAAGTGATATTCACTGATTTGTTGAAGAAATTACACAGAAATCGTGAACTTCATGACTCATCCAGAATGACTTTGTGAGAGGTGTTGACGATAACCCTCTACATATTATCACAAAATAAAGTAATATGAGGAGTAATAGAGCGATTTCAACGCTCCTCAGAAATAATTTTCAAATATATCTCAGTAGGGTTGAATGCACTTGTAAGTTTTTCTTCACAAGTCATAAAACCAATAGATCTTACGTTCAAATCTCCCCACAGAGATTTCACACGATGTGAGGTATATGCAAAACTTTAAGATAATTTCTCTTAGTTATTACATTCAATTTTCAAATAAATAATGCAATCACAAAACCCTTCGTTATCTTTTTAGAACTATATGGGAGCAAAAAATGGAATACATATTGATGCACGTGTTCCAAATAATGAGAAGACACATTCATCGGCTTTTTTGGGTCCCCGACGTAGAATGTCATGGTGGTATATGACTTCAACATGTGTTTCAGTTTTTTCACTGCCGATTGGGAAGACAGTGCACATGATTGTCAAATTTTCAAAGTTGTAACACAGAATAACAAGTAAAACTTCCCACATCCACCCACAGGCACGCTTGACACTCAACCACTCTTCTAAATCATTTTTTCCTCAATACTAATCATGAAATTTACGTAAGGTAATTACTATTTGGTTGATGATGAATATCCCTTTCAGCGAGGGTTTCTCAAGCCCTAATCTCATATGAGATACCAGATACCTAACTTTGAGCTAACCAACAATGTCACTCATGGTAGAAAATAAATGTTTAATAAAAGACATTCCTCTTTAAGCAGTTGAAAGAAGAAATGGGTAATACTTCGAGATATGTCTACTTACCTATTTCCCAAATATGTGCAGATTGTGATTATCACGATGACTCTCCATAAGTCTATTTGACGACATCCTTTCTGCAATGACATAAACTTCTGTATGACGAACGAGGATCATGAGCATGTCCCTGCCGAGACATTTGAGTACCATCTTGTGCAGTCTTTATCACAGGCTGAAAATGATTTTCCTGAAACTTATACTAAAAATGAGGAAGGTGTCAGCGAGATGGTAAAGTTGAGGGAATGAATTACTGATATGATAGTAGGAGGGTGATTTGAGTATTCGTTATATTATTAATTATAATGATTGTTGAAGAAATTCATCGTTTATTGTATTTATATTTTATACAGTTTAAGTTTATTTCCATTCCTAATATTTTTGATATTGATTGTGTGTTTTTTACGTTGTTTTTAAGTGCTTTTTTTACCTTTTGCCTTTTTTTTTGTGGGTTTAGGAGGTCTGTGATGAGACTTTTGTCCTTATGGTTCTTTTGGATGTCCTATTTGTCACTGTTGGTTGGTGTCACGTGTGAAATCCTAATGAAGGCAACCAAGTTCCTCTCTTTTTTTTTATGCTACAGTTTCTAAGGTTCTTCTGGATGGCCTTTTGTGGTGATATGCATATGTGACACACACAAGCTAGGTATTATGTGGATTAAAGACAACCAAGAACTCTGTTTTTATATGGTCTGTTGTCTTCTTGTAGACATACATTTGTTGGCTAATATATTGAGCTCTCTGAGACCACACAAATGCATAAAATGACAATAAATTACTTCTTTTATCAATTTTTACTTGTGCTATGTCTAATGAGATGCCTTTTAAAACATTCATAAAATAGGAGCTCAAGGATTTTTGGCAAATCCCAAGAATTGCACTACTATTGTGGACTACAATGTTCCCTACTAACATTACACTTAGCTACGGGAGAGTCTTACAGGTGCTCACAAAGAGTCACAAAAAACTTTGACTTTTTCGGGAGCAGATAAGCTTGAGGATTCCACCACTACGAGTGACCGGGCATCGAGATTATTCGTGGAGGATAGCTTAGTGTGTGGCATAGGTCATCTACATTTCAAAAAGAATATTATCATATTATTAAATATTATATTAATATTTTTTTTCTTAATTTTAGCAATCATGATACTTATGTCGGTCGCCTTTTAGAATTTGTCGACTGCATTAGTTTACATATATAATTTTTTTTATTTTTAAAATAGTGTTTTAGTTTTGGAGAATGAGACTAAAGGGACCTCATATGTCTAATAGTTCAAATAATCGAGCACATTACCATAAGTGATAATCATTCCGAGAGATGAGTGTATCACTTGACAGTAAGCTCGATTATATAAACTAGGAAATTTATGACATTTGTTTAGTTTGTGGAATTTATGGCCGAAAATTCTTCTACCTAATACAAAGATTAAATAGTGTTTAGATTATCTGGGTTACTAATTTTCATATAGAGGCGAACCCCTATAGTTAAATACATCTTAAACAACCGAAGTCACCTAAGAAAACTCTCAATTAAGATCAGAAGTTTTTTCTTCAAGAATTCAAAGTTAAGTTCTCCCGATTGATCGTAGGAAAATCAGGTGAAAAGGGATCAAGTAGAAACAATTCTCATGCAGATCAAAGGAGCAAGAGATAGGCAATGTCTCAGATTCGGAGGAGAACCTCGATGACTTCCCAAACTATTTTACTATTTGGTTTACAAATGCAATTTTGAAAGTGATGTTCATGAAATCTCTTTTGCCTATTAAAGTAAATTTTATATGCATGTAAATTATATTAAAGGATGATAACTTATAAAGGTTCACGCTTAATTACTTGGATTGAGGTTAGGACAGCTCTCCGTAGATCATCGGGTTGGTAACTCTCACTCAAGGTCGGGAAGCACACAGTCCAGCTCTGAGCCCCCACATTTACCAATGTCTCACATTTAGTCTCGATCTTCTATATGTGACTACAGGTGTTCTTTTACTCACTCGTGTTTTGCTACGACTCATTTTTTTGACTTTTTTTGTATCAGATGCTCCTGTTTACTTTCTTGCAATTTATTTGAAATTTCTGCAAATATATTTTGCTTTACGATGTTAAACATGCAGCAGTAGCAGAGGCCAAGTTACACATTTATATTTTATGCAATGCAATTTTACTTATTTATTTTACAATATTTTTTTACCTGTATTTATTTACTTTACCTGCAAAACTATACTAAAACTAAAAAATACAAAAAACATGTTTTCAAAATTAAAACAATATATTTTTCAAAAGAAAAACATAATACGTCTTTTTGAATTAACGAGAGTCTCTCGGATGAGGTAACCTACGGTTGTTAACGAGATCTCCCCAATTGAGATCTCCCCAATTTAAATGAATCCCCAATTTAAATGAACTTAACAACTCGTTTAGACTAAGTAAATTCAAGAGAAAATAGTGGTGTCGGAATAAGAAAACTGTGGGATCCTGATCGATGTCGCTCTAATTGACTTTAACCCCCCCCTCCAATAATACTTGAAAAATAACAAAACTTATCGTCCAAACTGCAAAACCTTTTGAGCCTTGAACTTGGAGCTATCGCTTCGACGAGGAGCTTGGAGCTAACTTTGTGGGCAGCTCGACGAGAATGTACAAAAGAACAACTTCAAGAGAGTATGTGAATCTACAACAACAAATATTTCCTTAGAATTAAATAACAAGTTATAGGACTTCAAGGTTGCCCGTCTAGTACGACATAAATCCTCAACTTATCTTTAGGCTTTTGCACAATCATTTTGTGCAATTTAAGCCTAACTCGTTTTAGGTTCCGATGTCGTTGTTCGTTAGGACATAAATCTTCATATCTTCTAGGTTGTTTGTATGACCGTGTCATGCAAGTGTAAGCATTAAATAATAATATATGGCAAAATGAAACATTTAATAATATTTCCTCGAAATTGAAACTGAATCATAGGATAGTTTGGGAAGTCACTGAGGTTCTCCTTGGAATCCATGACATCCCTTAGTTTTCTTCCTTTGGGTTCCATAATAAATGTTCTAAACTTGATCTTTTTCCATTTGATACTTCTTTGTCCGACTTTGAAAGTCATAACTTTGAAATTTTTGAAGACAATATTTTCTGATCTAAATCGAGAGTTTTCTTAAGTAACTTTGGTCATTTAAGATGTAATTAAACTATAGGGGTTTGCCCTTATATGTAACTTTAGAACTCAGCTAAATATAAATCCTATCTAATCTTTTATATTAGATAGAGAAAATTTGTCGGTTAACATAAATGGTTCGAAATGGTTCGCAAACTAAAACAGATGTCATAAATTCTTTAGTTTATTTAATCGAACCTCATTAGCAAGTAATTTATGTATTCCTCGGGATAGATGCATTGCTTGTAGTGTTATGCTCATTTATTTGAAATATATATATTAAATTTAAAATGTACTTTTCTAAAAAGGCGACCGACACTGCAGTTGACATAAAAAAGCTCAGAGATGCTGATCTCCGCAATGTGGAAGCTATTGCATTTTCTCTAAGGAAAGAACTCTTGCAAATTAAAGGAATTAGTGAGGCAAAAGCTGACAAAATTATTGGAGCTGGTAAGTCGTCCCTTTAAGTGCTCATATTTTTATTGGAGCACCTGTGTCTTGAGATTAATATCATAATTTTCTTATGCTTTCTAGCCATATGTTCTCAGTGGTTGTGTTATTATTCAAATTTAGGTGTTAGATATGTTAACATATTTAAATTGTGTGGTATGTATGTGAATGTTCCTGTCAGCTTCAAAGCTTATTCCTTTGGGATTCACAGGGATTCACAAGTGCTAGCCAGGGATTCACAAGTGTTAGCCAGCTTCATGCGCAAAGACTTGAAATCATTCAAATCACATCTGGGTCAAAAGAACTCGATATAGAGAGCCTACAAACAATCATATTTTGTTTTTTATGAGCATTTACCCATCGAAGCAAAGCGAAAGGAAAACCTAAAATTTCACAAAAATTTAATGAAACCATTCATACAAAACCCTCATACAAACAACAGCTATAAACCAAAAGTTCCTGATTGTTTTCGCTGGTTAAATATTTCACATATAGAAGACATAAGAAGCAAAAGAACAAGTTCAATTTCGATATGTAGAATACAGCAAGAATTTCAATGAGGTAATAAACTAACAATACTAAGTTCATGTCTTTTGCAAAATGGTTGATAAACTCTCAGATGTTGTTAACGCTTCATTAATATTAAGTTCTTGTCTTTTCTCTAACTCGTTGCCTATAATTCGTGTTTGCTCAACAATCAAAGGATTATTTTCTTTGCTCTTTCCTTCTTCTATCAAAAGAAAAGTATCTTTTGAATTCTTAACAGTCTTTAAAATGTTGCTTTGATGGGTTAATGCAATTTTGGCATAGATGGAGCTCAGTTCTTGTTTCTTTTTGTACCTATTGAATGTTCTGTATGTTATAGCTGGGATCTTTGTTTTTTTCAAGTAATTATCATGGTGCAGGTTGGAATAACATTTGTCTTGATGTTTAACTGCTGTGTGAATTTGGTCGGTTAGAAAGTGTGGTTGTATCTACATTTAATTGGTCCTTTAAGTGATGAATATTTGCAATTTGCAAGTTTGATTTGACTCATACATCTAACGATTCTGCACGATAATAAGGTTGGAAGGAGGGGCGTGTGAATTATTTGCCTCTGAAATTATAGTTTGCTGCAACTGATCTTACATTATTTGGTGTAAAATTGAATCATTTTTGCCTCTGAAATAAAGTTGGAAGGAGGGGCGTGTGCATTGTTAATTGTGATAGACACAGATTTAGGTTTAAAGCTTATAGAAGGAAAGAGATTTGTCTGTAGTTTCAGTAGCAAACAATGTTACAACAATCGTCTTTATTTAGGAGTATCCATTCATTTTCTTATGATACAACTTCCAATCATGTTTCTCTTTTTATTAGTTATTTAAATGAGCAAATTTATGGTAGGAATTAAAGTACTTTTAGTTTTCCCTTCTGAAATGACCACTTAATTATTTATATGAAGGGGCATTTACATAAATACCACCCAATTCTTATGTATTTACATATCTAATACCTAAACTATACTAGTTACATTTATAGCATCCAAATATCTCATATCACATAAAAAATGTCATTATTTTAACTTTAAAAAAGTTAATAATCTTTTTTATGTATAAGTAAGGTTGGCATACATATTAAAAGATTGAAGCTTAGTTGTAATAAGTGGCATACGTAAAAGTTTCTTGTATGAAATGTTTGTGTTTTTACACAATGACTTTGTTTGATTGCATATTTCCATCTTTCCCAACTTCATGCTTGCATATCCAGGCAGGCACAAAAAATATGTTTTGGTCTTTCCAATGCATATTAGAATGCTGATTTTCATCATCATTTGCAAATGATGTATTTACAAGGCTAATCGATTCCTATCTCTAATGTAATAGGCTCGCCGAGGTACAATGGATGAGCCATTTGCATGGGACAGCAGAGAGATTTTGAGAAAATTTTGCATAGGAAAGGTATTTTTGAATCAGGTTAAGGAGCAGGGTCCACAAATAGGCGAAGCAAGCCCAGCTTTAGCAGAACTGCTGCATTTGGAAGAGCAAGCTAAGCAACAAGGGCTAGGTCGCTGGAGTATTGTTTCTTTTCTTTTCTCTGTGTTAGTTGTGTCTTTTCAAGATTTTTTTATTGTTTTAAATTCTTTTTCACCTTACTTTTACTCTTTTGTATAAACTATTGGAGTTTGATTTCCATGGACAATTATGGCCTTGCTTGCTTGCCACACCATTTATCTGAACATAGTGAATGGATTACCTTCACTCAAGTGATTTGGCTGACATTAAGATCACGCTCTGCAACATTTATCTGAGAGTATAAATTACCTTCACCCAAGGATCTTGTTAGCCTAGAAGTTGCTTCTAAGGTATAGTTTTATAATGAGTAAATAACTTATGAGAAGACCAACTTTTTGTAGATTCAGTTAAAAGCTTTAGCATAAGAAATGCAGGCCAAAATCAAAGGGCTTGACAAAGTCGAATAGGAATTGATGACATCGAAAAATGATGGTCCTATATCAGAGACCTTTCGTAAGGTAAGTGGGCATAAAAATAGCTCTAATGTACTCGGTGAATCTGCACTGTTGCATATTCTGTTGGATGGAAATCCTGGAAATGAAACAGATATGTCACTACTATTTTTAATGTGATTAATATCTTCATTATAAAATGCTAAAGAAAAAACTTTCCAAGTCATGTTTTGTTGGAAATAATATGTGATTAATATTTTCATTATAAAATGCTAAAGAAAAACTTTCCAAGTCATGTTTTGTTGGAAATAGTTGAATCTGAGGCTAGCCTAAATTTTCCTGCGTAGGGTATGCATAAAAAGCATAATCAGTTATATGCTTTCTTTTGACTTATGATTTATGATTTAGGCACCCGGTGCAGCAGAGGCATCAATCAGAAACCTCCCTCCCTCCGCCATAGGTGATCCCAGTAATTTGGACGCCATGGGACTCTTGACTGCAAATAAGGGAAAATCCATGCAAGCTATTGTTGAGCAAGTTCGTGATGGCAGTACAGTTCGTGTCTATCTGCTCCCAAAAGTTCTATTTGTTCAAGTTCTTATTGCTGGGATCCAGGTAAGCATCATCCATGGATGTCTTTTATTCATGATTTGGATGAGCTAACAGCATTCTTGAACCAAGCCATGGGTCAGGGTGGTGAAGTTCTGCTTATCTTTCGTGGCAAACTTTGAAAACCGTCTTCATGGTATTTGAATTTGCACTTTTAACTGATGCAATTTTGGGTAAGTGTATGTGCCTGAAAAAAGGTTGTAATTCATGGTTGTTTTAGTTTTCCTTGGAGAAGTATTTTGTGTCTGGGGCTTCTAATGCAAATTTGTGTTGGACTAGGGTTTGTTAGGCAAAAAATCAAAGCAAAAATTTTTATAGTTTTATGGTGATGTTTTTTATTGTATATTTCTTCAAAACTTTGTCAGTGCTTAGTTATAGGCATATGATGCAAAGCTGATGATATATTGACTTCAAGGTTTGATGTAAACTCTATTTGATGTATATATAAACTAAGTATCATAATCTGAAATTTAGGATAAGTTCTGCATCTATATTTTGAACCATGTTATTTATGAAAAATATTATTTCATGATACGAGTAAATTGTAGAGAAATTTATTATATTTAAATTAAAGAAAATACTTATTGTCATACTTTTAAAATAGTAATTTAAATAATAAGAAGTTATTACAAACCTAATGAGTTAGCTATAAATTTTCTAATTACTATGGTCATTTTTTATGAATTATAAATCATAAAATAATAAGTTGTGTTTTTTTCAAAGTATTTGGGAACCTGAGCAATACATCACTTTTTAAAATATTATTCTTTTACAATATTTTTGGAAAAAAATAGATAGTTTTAAGTTTATTAATTTTTTTGGAAAAAAATACATAGTTTTAAGCTCACTCGAGACAAGTAAAATATTTAAATATTTTTAAGATTAAATTTTCAAAATAGAAAAATTTGCCTCATCAGCGGCGACTTTGCCTGGTTAGCTTCGAAGTCGTCGTTCACATGACGACTTGGTAATTTTTTTTTCACGACTTGGGTAATTTTTTTTTCAGGAGAATATAAAGGAGAATTTACCAAAATACCCTATGTACACTACTCTAAGGGCTCGTGTCACAAAAATAGTATATATTAAAGGGATAACATATAAAGAAACATGCACATTTCAAGTATACTAAAAAGGAGAAAGCGCTCGTACATATTTGCCACCTCTGATGAAATTGCAATTATTACAAACATCAAATATTATAAAATTTAAATATAAAATATATAAGCATGTATGTTCGTATAAAACTGGGTAGTAAATAAGTGAAATATCATAAGTGGATATAAGTATTCTTGAGTTAGGGATGGACTCAGATTCAGGACCGTTGGCCCTCAAAATTTTCTCGAGGGACTTTCGTAGGCAAACATAGGAATTTGTGCTTATAAAGTCCAACATCGAGTAGAAATTGTCATCAAGACAATCAAAGGAGGACAATTCTTAGCCTAATTAAGGTAACTGACAAGTGGACATTCAGAAGGCAATAACAAAAATTCTTAGTTTATCATGCATATTAATAAATTAGGCTTTCACTTAGCAACTAAAATATTAATTCCCCAAAGAAAAGATTTTTTAATTTATTATTGTATATTTTATAAATCAGAAGTTCCATAAGTCAGTCACATTATTGGGCTAGAGCAACTAGCAGCCTAGGAAAGTAAAAACAACTTCTTACTCAATGTTAATGAATATTATCATCAATCCTGAACCCTCACAGAGTCATCAGGTTAGGAGATATAGTACTATTCTATTATCCTGAATTTTAGCACCAGATGCCTTTTGCATCATCATGCGTATCACTAACACTTCCAACTTATGAGCCAGCTAGATATTTTATATGAAACTTCCACAATTCAAATGTCTCCAATTATTAATGAGGGTTTGAACATGATATTTGGTACTCAAACCCTTGAGTATTGGATGTGTCTTTGAGTTAAGGTGTGTTGGGTTAAATTCTTGTGGAATTTAGTATTTTATTTGATTTTTTAGAATTATTTTATTTTCAAAGATAATTTTCTTTAAATATTCATAATAAATCTAAATGACCTCCAAAATGCTTAAAACCTTGCCGAGACATTTCGAATGTGATTCTAACAATCTCAAAATTTTCAAGCCATTTCAAGTTCATCTAATTTTTTTTTTATGAATTAATGAATTTGCTGATCAATTTTAAAAAAGAAAATAATTTAAAATATTATTAATCTAAAATAAGTTTTGACTACTTTTACTCCTTATGATTTAATTAGCCTATGGGTGAAGACTTTACCCAAATTGGAGTTCTATGAAGAAAGTTATTCAAGTATTACTAAGAGGAGTGTAATTCTAGATATTTAATTTGATACTTAAATCTCCTCCGTTTAACCCATCTACATTTTTTAGGGTTTCTATTTAGTTTATTAACAATTAACTTCAATAATTTAGCCTTCATGATTCATACTTTTATTTTTAACAAAATGAAAGACCACTTAAGGTATTTTTGTAATTTTGAAGGTGTTTGCAAATTTACCCTTAAATTAGGTTAAGACTTCTAAATTTTTACAGTGATTTGTTGTTTATGTCTCACTTAAGAATTTTCATTATGTACTTTAGTGATTTTGAGTAATGTATACTTCATTATGAAACTTTTAACATCCTAAAGGTAAATTTGTAATTTAATACATATTGTTATTTATCCTTCATATGATCATACAAACCTTTCCAACTTGTGGTGGGAAGTTTATATCAGTGACTTAAACATTTTCAAACCATAAATTTCTCCCACTTAATCATCCAAACACTTAAATCTTCTAATTCTCAACAATATATAAATTTATATTTTTTTCCTTTTCATGTTTTTAATGATCTATTGAGAATCCTAACTAGCCCTCTATGTTTTAATCACCTTAATAAACATTTAATCCTTAGTTTTTGTCCTTTTTCTTTTTAATATGACCCATCATTCACTATTTAAGGTTTGAAAGTGTAACTACAATATTTGCAAATGTACCGTACGATTAATATCTTTTAAACTATCCCATGAAAAATCTAATTACTTGACTCAATCACCCATAGACTAATCAACATCTTAGAAGTGATTTTGTGTTTTTTCTAAAATATATTATATTTTTTTTTGGAATTTTTTAATTCCATATATATGAATTTATGGAGAAACTTTAAATGAGTATTAAAAAAAAATGCTTTTTGCCTTGAAAACATTACAAAGATATTATATGCTGGCGTAAATTATTAAGATCAATTTTGTCTCATGTTTTATTAATATTCAAATTTTCATATTTTTTTTCCTTATAATATATATCTATATATATATATATATAGACACACACATGTAGCAAAATTATATTTTCTTACTCTTTTTGGAAAGTTATATTTCTTAATTATTTGTCAATTTACATATACAACATACAATTCTTTATATATAACATTTAAAAAATTTATAAATAGAGATATATTATATAAAAATTTTTAATATGTGAAAAATTTCGGATTTAAATATCTAAATACATAAACATTAACAAAGTATTAATTATGTAAATACATAGGAATTAATTGGTATGTAAGTGAACATCACTTTCTTATTTTTCTTTAGATGCTAAAAATGTGGATTTATTTATTATTATTAAAATTCCTTCTTTTTTTTCTTTCCTCTATGCATGGAAGTATTAAAGTTCTCTTTTTTTTTTTCTTCTTCTTCTGTTTCTCTTCTTTCTTATTTGGGTTTGTTCTTCATGGAGTCACCTAAAGTTGTGCAGCATGTGTGTAAATAGTGTAGTTTAAGGACTTAAGATGTCACATGTAAATACATAAGATTTGAGGGATTTGCATGTAATAATACTAGATCCAAATGACTTGCATGTAAGTATATAAGATTTGAACAATTTGCATGTAAATACATAAAACTTGGGTGGCAAGCATGTAAATATTCACGATTTGAGTGGCACAAATAAAATTTTTTATGATTCAAAGGTGTGTGAATGTAGTAATATATTCAAGGGCTAAGTGGTGTGTACGTAAATAGTGAACATTTAAAGACATGCATGTAGAATATATAAGATTTAAGTGCTAAGCATGTAGAATATTCACAAATTATGTATTGCATGAGTGTTAGAATAAGAAAAAAAAAGGAATCAGTTGGTGTGTATGTAAATATGTGAGATACAAGGCGTGCATGAAGAGTAAAGTGGTATGTACGTAAATACATAAAATTTGTGGCGTCTATGTAAATTTCTTTTTTTTTAAGGTGTTGGAAATGTAAATACGTAGGAATATGGTGGTATGCATGTAAATTTCTCCCCTTTAAAAGCTTAGGTGTTAAATATGCAAATACTTAAGATTTCTTTGCCATGAATACAAATATTGAAAAGTTTAGATATTAGGTTTGTAAGTATGTATGGAAATAAAATAAAATAAAAAGAAGAGAGGAGCTTTCCTTGGTTTACGTAGTTCACGGCTTAGGTGCTTTAGGAGGATGGGTGGTGCTCACACGTCGAAATGACGTCCTAGCTTTCTGGCGGTCGGAGCTCCGGCGAGGGGGAGATTGGAGCAAATTTTTTGATCAAGAAGAGAAGGGAATGGAAGTTATGGAGGAAGTGGAAGTGAGGTTGTTGTTGTGAGGGGATGGAGAAGGAGAGTGAAGTGGAGATGTGGACTTGGTTGGAAAGATGGGGATGAAGAATGAGAGTGAAGTGGAAAAAGTGTTGGAATAATAAAAAAAAGCTAACTCACTCATAACAAATCATGAGCTTAAAAAAGAAGATTATGTTATATTATTTAAAATTTTATTTTCTTTCTTTTACTCTTTAATATTTTATAGATTTATTATTATTATTATATTTTAATTTTTATTTTATTGTATTTTCATGTCATGTGAGCTTGATATATATATATTTTTATTATGTGTGTGTGCGCGTGTGTGTCTATATATATATGGCATTTAGTAGTCACGTGAGTTTTGACTTGAATTGAAGGGAAATGGAATCAGCTTATTTTTGTGTGCTTTTGATCTTTACATGAAAATGGGTTGTAGTCACTTTTCATGAAGATTGGGCTTCATGGGGCTTGGCTGGACAAGTCTTAATCATGGGGATTTGGGTTTAGCTTAGGTTTGGGTATGTCATGGAAATGGTTAGCCACTTTTTGGCAAATATAAAGAGATATGTTGATGGGTTGATTAGGCTAAAAGTGGTTTGGTGGCTTGCATGTGGCTTGCTTTGCTTCCATGAAAATGGATTAAGTGGATTTTTGGATTTCTTATGTCATTTGGTCATAAGGACAAATTTGGACAATCAAATAATGAAACTTTAAATCTTATGTTTGATTAATCTTTAATGTGATGAGAGGGCTTAATTTAAGTCATAAGAGTCTTAATTTTATTTTTTTTATTTGGATTTGAATTTTGGTTGGTGGGCTTAAGCTTGGATTTAGTGAAGTTTTTGGGCTTTTTGAAATTCATGGTGAGGGCTTAAATTTATCATGGTGGACTTTTGAAATTTAGCATGATGGATTTATTTTGGGCATTTACTTTTGATTTATGGAATTTTTTTGGAAAATTGATTTCAATTTTGATAGGGAAGTGTGTGTAAGTGTAATGTGGTTTATGGGGATTTATTTTGGGCATTTACTTTTGATTTATGGAAATTTTTTGGAAAATTGATTTCAATTTTGATAAGGAAGTGTGTGTAAGTGTAATTTGGTTTATGGGTGTGAATGGAAGTGTGAATGTGTTTGTGTATGTGAATGTGTGGTTTATGTGTTTGAATTGTTGTGTGGACGTATATGGTGTAAATTTATGTGGTGTGAGTGTGTTTATGTGTGTGAATTATAGTGTATGTGGAATGAATTATGGTGTGAAACATGGTGCATTTGTGTAGTGTAGATTTTTGTGTGCGTATGTGTATGGTGTAAGCATATGTGTTGTTTCAAAGAGAAGAAACCCAGGTTATAAAGGTCTCCCTAGGGCATTTCCAACCCTTTATAGGAACTCAACTTGGTAAATTATTCTACAATGTGTTAAATTTGTTATGAGTATTAATTCAAGTAATAATTAATTAATATAATTAAGTTCCATAATTAATTTCGTTCAATATGTGTAATTTTAATCATTTCTAAATTGAGCCAATGATAGCAGCAAATACTAAAATTGGAGAATGACTAATTGTAGACATGTCAATGAAATATTGATGAATTTCACTAAAGGACGAAGGCCAATGACAATTATCAATATTTATCTAACAAATATTGTGGATACCAGCATTGAAGCTAAGGGGTCGTTTGGGATGGATCAATTTTTATAATTTTTTTCTACTTTTATTTCAGTTTACTATTGTTTTATTTTGTTTGTATTTTAACATAAAATAAAAGTTGCTTTGGTATTCTTATAAGGTTTTTGTTTTTAAAAAACTAAACAATAGATAATATGGTTGATTTCAACATTTTTTAAATCTATTTTTATTATGTTTATAATTTTCGTAAGAATTATTTTAGCTTATTATTTATTTAAACAATATGATTTATAATTTCATGTATCATAATATTTCTATTAAAACAAACATTTTCTGTCAATAAAATTCAGTATGAAATAAAAGTGTTAGCTATATTTTTTTGAATATATTCAATAGATTATTAATTATATTTCATATCAGAAAAGAAAACAATTCAATAGATTATTAATTATATTTCATATCAGAAAAAAAAAAAATTATTTTTTTTATTATGTTGAACATGTTGAGGTATGAAAAAAAAAATTAATCATTGTGAATATTGTAATACTTGGGTCATATTTTTTTCATCTAAGCTCTTTGAAATTTAATAATTTGAATTATAAAACCGTATAAATTATGGGACAAGGAAAATAGTAAATTGTTTTTAATTGTCTTCATCTTCTTAATGTGTATCGTCTTCTAATGAAAATGCAATATGATAATTAATATGTCTATGAGAGAGAAAGAGAGAGAGAGAGAGAGAGAATCGATGTGTTCTATCTCATCTAAGAAAATACACATATTATGTGTTTAATTTTTATCTCAAGAACACATGAATCCCATACTTAAGGTTTTCAAGCTTCTCTATAACGAGTTTCCATATCACCTTCATCCTCATTGAGTTCAAGCTTCACTGCTTGGTTCTCTCCTCTAGCTAGGATGCTTTCAAGGGTCTTCTTGACTTCTAGTTCAAGACCATCTCCAATGCTCATCTAGCATCAACATCATCATCCTGTGCCAACATCAACATTGGAGTTGAGCACAACTTCAATGTTAGCATCACTCAAAGAAGAAAGATTAAGAGAGAAATGTGAGAAAAGAAAATTGGGTTAGCTCAATGTAGATATCAAGATCTAAATGGTGTGGGCTCATAGGATCAGAGAATATGTTTCAGAGAATATGTTTTGTAAATAGTAAAAACATAGTTTACTTAATTTTTTATGCTTTTAAAATTAGAACAAACTTCAAGATAAGATAATAAAAAATAAAAATAATGGACAAGGAATTGTTTTTCTATATTTGAAAAGCAAAAACATAAAACATAAAATAGAAGCTGATTCTAAATATCCCCTAAGTTATTAAAAGGTTGTTGGCATGCTTTCTTAATGAACTTGAAAGGCACATAACTCTTGGCTATTGTGTCTATGTGTGTGAATTGTAGATTGTGGTGTGTGTATGTGTATGGTGTAAGTTTATGTGGTGTTTCAAAGAGAAAAAACCCTAGGTCATAAAGGGTCTCCCTAGGGCATTTCCAACCCTTATCAAAAATCAACTTGGTAAATTACTCTACAATTTGTTAAATTTGTTATGAATATTACTTCAAGTAATAACTAATTAATATAATAAATTTCCATAATTAATTTCGTTCATTATGTGTAATTTTAATCATTTCTAAATTGAACCAATGATAGTACATATACCAAAATTGGAGAATGACTAATAGTAGACATGTCAATGAAATATTGATGAATTTCACTAATGGTCGAAGGCCAATGATGGTTATCAATATTTAATTAACAAATATTGTGGATATCAGCATTGAAGCTAAAGGGCTGTTCGGGATCAATTTTTATAATTTTTTTCTAGTTTTATTTTAGTACTTTGGTTTTTATTTTGTTTGTATTTTAACATAAAATAAAAATTAAATTGGTTTTCTTATAAGGTTTTTGTTTTTTAAAAACTAAAAAATAGATAATATGGTTGATTTCAACATTTTTTCATACTTTTTTTATTATGTTTATAATTTTCTTAAGAATTACTTTAGCTTATTATTTGTTTAAACAATATGATTTATAATTTCATGTATCATAATATTTCTAATAAAACAAACATTTTTGTCAATAAAATTCAGTATGAAATAAAAGTATTAGCTATATTTTTTTAATATATTCAATAGATTATTAATTATTATTCATATCAGAAAAGAAAGCATTTATTTTTTTTATGATTTTGAAAATGTTGAGGTATGAAAAAAAATTTAATCGTTGTGAATATTGTAATAGTTGGGTCATATTTTTGTTATCTAAGTTCTTTGAAATTAAATAATCTGGTAAAACATTTTTAATTGTCTTCATCTTCTTAATGTGTATCATCTTCAAATGAAAATGCAATTTGATAATTAATATGTCTATGAGTGAGAGAGAGAGAGAGAGAAAGAGAGAGAGAGAGAGAGAGAGAGAGAGAGAGAGAGAGAGAGAGTGTGTGTGTGTGTGTGTGTGTGAAAGAGTGAGAGATAGAATCAATGTGTTCTATCTCAACTAAGAAAATACACATATTATGTGTTTAATTTTTATCTCAAGGACACATGAATCCCATATATAAGTTTGTCAAGCTTTTCTATAGCAAGAGTTTTCATATCAGCCTCATCCTCATTGAGTTCAAGCATCATTGCTTGGTTTTCTCCTCTAGCTAGGATGCTTTCAAGGGTCTTCTAGAATTCTAGTTCAAGACCATCTCCAATGCTCATTGAGCATCAACATCATCATCTCGTGTCAACATCAACATTAGAGTTAAGCACAACTTTAATTTTAGCATCACTCAAAGGAGAAAAGATGAAGAGAGAAATGTGAGAAAAGAAAATTGGGTTAGCTCAATGTAGATATCAAGATCTAAATGGTGTGGGCTCATAGGATCAGAGAATATGTTTAGTAAATAGTAAAAACATAGTTTACTTAATTTTTATGCTTTGAAAATTAGAACAAACAACTTCAAATTAAAAAAATAAAAATAATAAAAATAATTGAAAAAGAATTTTTTTTCTATTTTTGAAAAGCAAAAACATAAAACATAAAATACAAATTGATTCTAAATATCCCCTAAGTTATTAAAAGGTTGTTGGCATGCTTTCTTAATGATCATGAAAGGCACAGAACTCTTGGCTATTGAAGTCCTAAATTTTTTTGGCTAATGCTATAGAATTATTTTCTCAAAAAAAGTCGTCATTAAATGGATAAGAATATAGGTTATTTATAAAATTTCTATAAAATGTATTCTCCTCATTTCTGTAAGCTTCTTAATGCTCCATAAGATAGTTGGAATAGGTTCTCATGATCATTTTATTTTTGTGGCATCCCTAATTTTCATGTGAACTTATAACTAAGTTATCTTGGACTTGTTGGATTAGTCTCATTGACACATTCCTTTAAACTAGAAGCATTCAAAATTTGGAGGGCAATTGCATTTAAGAAGAATTGGAAGTTGGGCTTTGGATTAGTAAGCTTTTGAATTTTTGTCGTGGGGTGGATTTGGGCTTGGATTAAAGTTAATGTGATTGGAAATTAATTGTGGGAAATTTCATGAGGCTTTGGATTAGAATTTGAATTTTAGTGGAATTGGGTTTAAATTCGGAATTTTGAGGATTTTGGAAAATCTTGGGCATTTTGGTAAAACTTGGGTAATTTGGGGATTTAAGTGGTAAGTGTGTGTTGTAGTGTATGTGATGTATATAAATTTTAGGATAAGTTATTGAGACGATGTGATGTGAATTGTGGTGGTGTATGAGTGGTGGTGTATGAGTTGTGTGTGAATTATGTATGGGATATGTGATGTGTGCATGTTAATGTGTATGTGGTGTTTATGAGCGTGTATGTAATGTGAGGTGGGTATCCAAGTCATAAAGCGCTCCCCTAAGTTTTGTTATCCTATAGGAACTCACACTTGAGCTTTCACATGTTGGTCCTAGTCATCCCAACAAAGAGATGATGACTTAAGACCATCCATATGAGTCTTCATAAAAGATTTAAGAAGTGTTTTATGTTTCTATGGGAAGTGGGTTCCCTCACTAGTTTTCTATGACAATAAATAGAAAATTCCTATGGCTAGATCCTAAACCCTAAGAAAATAAATTAGACCTCACCAAAAATGAGGTCAACACTTATATCCTACAAATACGATAAGCATCTTCCAAAAGCATAAAATTAAAATAAATTCAAGCTAAGAAATAACATGAAAGTACACATTTATATTATACATCACACAACCTCCAAATCTTTAATATTATATAAAAAAATGCCACTATTACCACTTTTAAAGTGAAATACAACTTTTCAAGCATAAGTTTAAAGCGTGAAACTACCATGTATGTAAATATGAAAGTTTAAGAGTGATATACATAAATTCATAAGAACTATTTCTTAGGTATGTAAATTTCCTTTATAGTTTAGGTTTTGAAAATAGAATACAATAATAAAAAGATACATTATTAAAGTTATAGAAAATAAAATCAACTTTTTGAATTTTTTCAAAACACTGAAATCTCATCAACATGAAATATAACCATTAGAATAAAAAAAACTTAATGAATAGTTAAAATTTATTTTCATTTAATTTGAGTGTATACATATGGAAAATATGGATTTTGGTGAAGAATCAAAATGAGGCCAATGATGGAATCCAAAGCACATGTGTCGAGAAAAATGAAGAATTTGTGTTTTATGTTATCTATATGATATAATAATCGGAATTGATAGCTTTCCGACAGATATCACCCTTTAGTTTCAAATTTATTAATAATTGGCTAACTTACATGTCAATTAGCCATCTGTTTTAAGTTCTAACGGGCTTTGTCAAAAATACTATAAAAAGTATTGATGGTCAATTTGCCATTAACTTTCCCGCTATGTTTAGCAGTAATTCCTATAGTTTTTCAATAAAATTGCTTCATTAAAAAGCTTGAGCAGAGCTTAAGGAAAACCAAGGTTGTTTCATCTTAAACCCACCATAGCCTAGTTCACTATATAAACTAGAACTTATATGGTAACTTTAAGGCATAAGAATTTTACTTACATGATCAAGAAAGCTCAAATAATTAGATCCACCCATCTTTAATAAGGTTAAAGCAACAAAACCTCTCTATAATTACTTTGATATGGTATGGTTATTCGGGCCCAAGATTTGGTAAGCCATTAATGGAAGCTATGGTCTCTTTAGCTCACTTGATGAAAATCATTAGTTTTAGAGTTCCATTGAAGTCCTCAAAAAGCTCACTCACACCAAGAGAGGGACTAGGTTTTTTTATGTTTTTTAACCATCTTAAATTAATCTACATAATATTATTTCTTGGTTGTTACACTACTTATCTACCATTTAGCATCATCAAATGTATCAAACAGTTGGTATAGAGAGGTATTTTGTGAAGGGTGTGGAGAATTTCTAATTGTTTCATGTATAATAGCTTTTTTATCTAATCATGATATTTATCCTTTGATAATAAATGGTTATTTACTCTACTATGTGTTAAATTCATTATGCGGATTAATTCAAGTTTCATCTAATTAATGTAATTAGTTTTCATAATTAATTCCATTCATTATGAGTAACTCTAATCATTTCTAAATTAAACCAATGATAGTAGCATATACTAGCATTAGAGAATGACTAACAATAGACATGTCAATGAAAAATTGATGAATGACACTAAAGGACGAAGGATGATGACGGTTATCGATATTTAGTGAACAAATATTGTAGATACCAACATTGAAGCTAAGGGGCTATTTGGGATCATTTTTTATTTTTATTTTTGTCTAGTTTTTTTGGTTTACTTTTATTTTTATTTGGTTTTTATTTTAAAATAAAATAAAAAAAATTTGGTATTCGTATAAAGTTTTTGTTTTTAAAAATTAAAAAATAAGAAACATGATTGATTTCTACATTTTTTCAATCTTTTTTTAGCAGGTTTATAATTTTCTTAAGAGATATTTTAGCGTATTATTTATTTAAATTATATGATTTATAATTTCATTATCATAGTATTTATAATGAAACAAATATTTGTGCCAATAAAATTCAGTATGAAATAAAAGTATTAGTTATATTTTTTTTTGAATATATTCAATAGATTATTATTTATATTTTACATTAGAAAAGAACTCATTTTGTTTATTTCTATTTGTTTTGAAAATGTTGAGGTGTGAAATAAAAAAAAATCATTGTGAATATTGTAATGGTTGGGTCATATTTTTTTCATCTAATCTCTTTGAAATTAACTAATATCTTAATTACGAATACCTAAAAATTTTGGGATAATTAAAGAAAATAGTAATAAGCATTTAATTTTCATCATCTTCTTAGTGTGTATCAACTTCTCATGAAAATGCAATATGAGAATTAATATGTCTATGAGAGAGAGAGAGAGAGAGAGAGAGAGAATCGATGTGTTCTATCTCATCTAAGAAAACATACATATTATGTGTTTAATTTTCATCTCAAGAACACATGAATCCTATACTTAGGGTTATCAAGCTTCTCTATAACAATAGTTTCCATATGATCTTCATCCTCACTGAGTTTAAGCATCACTTCTTGGTTCTCTCCTCTAGCTAAGATGCCTTCAAGTGTCTTCTTGACTTCTAGTTCAAGACCATCTTCTATGCTCATTTAGCATGAACATCATCCCATGTTAACATCAACGTTGGAGCTGAGCACAGCTTCAATGTTAGCATTGCTCGAAGAGGGGAGATGAAGAGAGAAATGTAAGAAAACAACATTGGGTTAGTTGAATGTAGATATCAAGATCTAAATGGGGTGGGTCTCATAGGGTGAGAGAATATGCTTTCTAACTAGTAAAAACATTGTTTACTTTAGGCTCTTAAAATTTAGTACAAACCAACA
This sequence comes from Phalaenopsis equestris, assembly GCF_001263595.1. Lineage (NCBI taxonomy): Eukaryota > Viridiplantae > Streptophyta > Magnoliopsida > Asparagales > Orchidaceae > Phalaenopsis > Phalaenopsis equestris. The sequence continues at coordinate 21,631 of NW_018233046.1, read as the reverse complement.
TAAAAATAAGATAATAAAAACAAGAAAAAAAATGGAAAAGCTAATTTTTTTCTATTTCTAAAAATCAAAAACATAAAACATAAAATAGAAGTTGATTCTAAATAGCCCCTAAGTTATTAAAAAGATGTTGGCATGCTTTCTTGATGATCATAAAAGGCACAGAATTCATGGCTATCAAAATCCTAAAGTTTCTTTGGCTGATGCTATAGAATTCTTTTCTCAAAAAAAGTCCTCATTAAATGGATAAGAATATAGGCTATTTATAAAGTTTCTATAAAATGTATTCTCCTCATTTCTATAAGCATTTTAAATGCACCATAAGATAGTTGGAATAGGGCCCTATGATTATTTTATGTTTGTGGCATCCCCAATTGTCATGTGAACTCATAATAAAGCTATGTTGGACTTGTTGGATTGGTCTCGTCGAGACATTCCTTTTAGCTAGAAGCATTCAAAATGTAGAGGACAATTGAACTCTAAAATACTTTAGCAATTTTTAATTATGATTTCAAGTACTTTATTCAGACCTACTTGAAAATGAATTCAACTATTTTTTTTTTATATCGAGTCTTTAGTTAAGCTCCTTTTTTATTACAATTTGTTAAAGGTAGAGTACAAAAAATCTCAAAATTAAATTTAATAGTTTTTGGCCAAATGCAAAAATGCTTTGAGATTTGAAAATAGCATCAAAAATACTTTTGATAAATTCAAATTTACTAATCTTATCGATTGCTTTTTCATTCAAATGGTTTATATTTAAGAAGTAAAATCCTTCAAAATTTCTTTTTCATTCAAGTCCAGACAATGTAAAATTTCCAAATAATAATAACTTTCTTAATCTATATCTTTTAAACTCCTGACTCTACTACTAGTTCATACATATGTCCAACATTTTTAGGAAACTTAGAATTTACTTTTAAGGTCTTCAAATTGAATCACTTGCATCAAATTTATACTTCCTTCCAAAGAGAAACAAACAACGGCAGCTGGTTCAAATGATTTTGACAAGCTCATGCTGGCTCGCTTTGCTTGCAATCAACTACAAAAAAATCACTAGAAGACACATTCTGCAGGCCGCAAAAGGACAATACCATCCTTTGAGTTAGGGTCCGTTTGGGGCAGCGTTTTTCACTCCGCTCAACCCTAAACCAATCCAAGTTCGAATTTACTGTTTGGATATGGCGTACGCGGCGGCTGCTAAAATAGGTTTGCTCTTTTTTTATTTACAGCAAAAACGTACAAAAACAAAAAGGATTTAACATAGCACCCAATTTCTGATTTCTGATTTCTGATTCAATCGTAGGTTTGCTCTTTTTCGACCTTTTTATTTTATTTTATTTTGATTTTTTGTTTGGAGAGAGGGCTCATCTCGACTCATACCAATACACGTTTTCATGCTTAGGTAAGGTGTATATAAAAAATGTAGTTTAGTTGTTAAGATATGGAAATAAATAAGAATTGAGTGATATGTATGTAAATCTAGCACTCAAAGTTTGATATTTACACCTATAACTCCTTGGTGTCATAACTTTATGTATTCAAATGTGTATTTCACTTTTAAATGGAAGTGAATGTGGCATTTTTTATTTGGTGTTAAAGATTTAAGTGTTATGCTTCTAAATTTGAATGTTTAGATGTTAGATATGTAAATACATAAGAAATGTGTGGAATCTTTGAAATACATCATAAAAGGCAATCCATTTAGCTATTTTAGAGTTCGACTCTTCTCAAGTATTTATATTCGAGCAACCGACATTGCTTTGGAACGTGGGCAATGGAACTGGCAACATGAATTCTTTAGCTACACCTGTATTATCACACTTTCCTATTTTTAAATTAATTTTACTGTTGTATTTCATTGCTTTGTTTTATTGCAGTATCTGAACATTTCTTCTGTTTTAAAATGAATTTGTGATTCAGAAGTATCAAATTTGTGGCTGTCACAGTTTTGTTTAAACAACTTTACTGAACAGGGGGCAGAATGACCATTTTTCCAAAAACAGTTGTCTCACAGCCGTTTTCACACAGCTACAACAAACAAGCAGCCAACTTTCCCGCAGCAGCTTCCTGGTGCAGCACAGCTACAGCTAAAAAGCTAGGAAGCTGCAACTGCCCCAAACAGACCCTTAGTGATGACATTCGTGTTGTGCATTTTCTTCAAAACTATCATTCAGTTCAAAGACTAGATTGAAATACTTCTTTTAAAAAACAGAAAAGATTTGACATTTTTATATTTGAAATAGTGTCAATAATTTTAGAGTTATGATAATATTATGACTTTTAAAAAATTTAGTAACATTTAAGAGATTTATATAACATATAGAAATCATGGCAGTTATATTAAAAATACATATTAATGGATTTTCTTAGAAATACATTGCTAATATCATTGTGATAATTAATTTTAATGAAATTTGGAGCGTAAATCTGTCAGGATATCTTGACAACAACAACAACATCGACAAAGCCTTAATCCCACTGTGGGTGTTCGGCTACATGAATCCTTTTTCTCCATTACGTCCTATTTAGTGTCATATTTTCATTTATTTTCATTTAGTGTCTTATCCTGACAATTTTTTAAAAAATGAAAAAAAAGGAGTAACAAAATACGCAGGTTTTTTCTTTTTTTTTTAGTGTTTTAGTTAATTATAAATCATATATTAATTAGAAATTGAAGTTATGAAATTCTAATGAGTTTAATAATAATCTGTACAATATGAACTTTGTTTTAAAATAAAAAGGATAAAAAATTATTTAAAAAAATTGTTTTTGTTGAACCAAAATATAATAAAAAAAATTATTTGTGGAAAATTTGGGATTAGTATTTTCTTCTTAAGTGCTTTGTACATCTTTTAATAACATAAGAACATTAAAAATTTTAAAGTTTTGTTAGTAATTCAAAATAATTTTTAGGGGGTTTTTAATGGTTGAAACTTTTGTATTTACTTATCTCACACACAATATATAATATTACGTGTATAGCTTATATAACCTACAAAATTAGCCCTTCATTAATTTTTGCCTTGAAATATGCTCTCCCGCCACTTTTGAGGCTTGCTTGAGCAGTATTTTTGTCCCTCGCTATCCTCCTCCATTGAGTAGTAGTTCTCTCTTGTTTGTGCTCACATGAGCCCCTCACCTTGTGTCCGAAATCGAGCAGAGCAGACTAAGATCCCTCGTTCTTTCTCTCCTCTTGGACCAAATGTCTTGTTGCAACTTTCCCGAGCCTACATTTAAACCCCTCTCAAACCACTCTGTGAGATCTAGTATTTTTTAAGTCCTTAGACAACAAAGTACAAAAGAAAAATTTTCAACAAGTATGTGATTTAGGAAAGATTGGCTCATCAAATATGAATCAGAGACTTAATATTCATATACCCTAAAAAAATACATTTTTGGTGCAACAAGTTCTATTTGCTATTGTGAATAACTTGATTAGAATGACTTTGGAATGAGTACATTTGAAAATATGAATCACCTCAAAATTTTTTTTTTTAATTATGTAACATATCTATTACAACAACAATTCAAAAGGTGAACATCTCTTGTTCTCTAAATTTCTAGAAGTTAAGGTGCACAACTAAAAATAAATAAAGGACTGCTTTTAGGTCAATAGCTAGATGTCATGTATATCTTCCTTTCTGTCTAACAAATTGTTTAGTCTAACTTTTCTTAGAGGAATTCTTCATCATCCTTAGAAAGATTAAGTCCACCTTGTAAATATCCGCAACTGCTGCAAATAATTTCAATATAGGTTAAATAGTACATCCCAACAAGGGATGATTATACTTGTTTAATTTATCTCGTTCAAACTAAATGCAAAGAGACAAACCATGGATATGTTTGCCAACTACTATGAGCTCCAACATTAAAATCCATTTTTGACTTACTTTCATCATTAGTGCTTTATATTAGAGTAAGTTTCTACTGCATATTGAGAAGCAAAAGGCTGGCACAAAAAAAAATAGCATGTACTCCCAAAATGTTTTGCTACAAAAATATCTCCAAGTCCACCTTTTGTTCCATAGTTTTGCAAACACAAACTGGACCAAAGCTATTTTTTTCCATCATTCCATCTTCTATAGCCTGCCCTTTCTTATTGATGCCTCGCACCTCCAATGGCTCTCAGTTTCCCTATTCAAGCATCCCATGTTCTTATAGTTGACTTGTGGCTATGATTGATTCATACGAAAAACCACACTGCAAAAAATAAGAACATTGATTTGATAAATCCAAAAATAAAAATATAAAATAAAAGCACAACAATATAATCTAAAAAAACACACCAAGATTTACGTGAAAAAAAACTCAAGAAGGTAAGAAAAATATGGAGCCAGGACAAACCAAAATTTCATTATGAATGGAGGAAAACTACATATTACACTACTCTAGTATTCTCTCTAAATCATTGAAACTTAAAAAATCTCACTCCAAATCATATTTTGATTACCTAAGATAAATTACAAACCCCAAAATTTTCTACTCAAACTTCACCGCTTTTATAGAAAGCCCTTCGAGATCAGTGTGTGTGCATAAATTGTATAGTAGTTCTGAATTGAGGACTTAATAACCAAATCCAGGGCAACATATCTCAGTGGCTTAGATATACCTAGAACATGCATAATTATTTTACACACTAGGAAGAAAAAGTAAAAGATTTAAACATGCAGCGTGGTTACACACTGTTCAACATAGGTAAGACATTCAATGTAGCTACACTCATTCAGACATGGCTACAACATGATCAGGCACATGAGAGCTTCTTTGAAGGTGTTCTTTGGGTTGTTGGCTCTACACTTCAATAATCTCTCACTTGCAAACTGATGGCAACTAACTAATGTTCTCTATATTTGTATCTTCATTTGTACCATGTTCAGAGTGATAGTCTTGTCTGTAGTGTGACTCACCCCCTATTTCAACCTTCTTGTACTCTAATAGAAGCCAAACATAGCATAAGTTTCATGACAGTCACTAGCTTTGTCAAAATATCTACGATATTGTAAGATGTGTATCTTCTCCAAGCACAATTGTCTATCCTCAAGGAGAGAGTGCATAAAGTGATATCTCAATTGGATATGATTCATCCTGATATAAAAAATAACATTCATATCAAGATGAATAACACTCATACTATCATCATAAAGCTTTCTAATCATATGCACCTTCCCCAATTCAACCATAAATTCTTTTAGCCAGATCATCTCTTTGCTAGCCTCAATGATAGCAATATTTTTGTCCTACATAGTTGAAATTGAAATAATCATCTACAACCTGGAAACACAACTCACTGCTATGTTCCCCAAAGTAAGAATATATCATTTTGTACTCTTTCTATCATCAAATTCTCCAAATAAATCTAAATATACAAATTTGTGTAGACTAATCCACATACTTTCAATGTAAAGTGTCATGTTGATTGTTCCCTTTAAATATCTGAGAATCTAGTTCATCGCTTTCTAATAATGCATGCTTAGATTGCCCATGTAGCTACTTACCACTCTCTCTATATATGTAATATTTGGTCTCATACAAGTCATAGCATACATCAAACTTTCAACTACTCAAGCATATGAGAGTTCACCCCATGTATGCTTGACCTGCTTCAGAATTAGGCAATATTTCCTTAAATATATTAAAATGACTACTTAAGGGAGTGCAAAGTAATTGTTTCTCACCCATGTTGAACCTTTATAGGAACTTCTCAACATACTCTGACAATGATAACTAGTGTATCTACACTCTTGTCCCTATTCATTCTCATTTAAAGAATCTTTTTTGGCTGGACATAATTTCCTTATCTCAAACTTAGTTGATAATTACTCTTTTAAGTCCCTAATTATCTTCATATTTTAACCTACAATTAATTTGTCATCTACATATAAAAAAATAAAGATAATAATTAACAATGGTTTTGATGAAGCAATATAGGTATGTCTGACACTTCATGTACCCACTGTCTTACATGAACATGTCAATCCTCATGTACCACTAGCTTGAGGCATACTTTAAGCTATGGAGAATCTTCTTCAACATATAGACTAAATCTTCTTTTCTTGGAACCCATAACCCTACAGTTGCACCATATATAGCTCCTCTTCTTGATCTTCATGCATGAATGTTGTCTTTACATCTAATTGCTCTAAATATAGATCTTTGTTTGCTACCAAGCTTATCACAACTTTGACAATTATCATCTTTGCCATGAAAAAATCTCAGTATAGTACAATCCTTCATTCCGCTAAAATCTCTTTATAATAAGACTTGCCTTATAGCACCTATTACCATAAGATTCTTCTTTCATCCTGTAGACACACTTGTTACATTATACTCTTTTATCATCGAGTAATTGATCCCGATTGTTTATATGCAACAGTATAACAATGTCTTTGATTATATTTTTCACTTATGTTTCCTTACTTTGCAACGGTACGAAAACTTGATCCTAGAGAAAATAAGAATTTAACTTTTTAATTTATATATATTGGGATACTACGCAAGTATACATATCGTTATCAAGTAATATAGGACTTTTTGATTAAGAACCTAATATCGAACCCACAGGAATTTCACAATATGCACTATTAAATAACAAACTTTCTATTTTAAAAAGACAATTACTTAAACTATAGATATTTTAACAGTAGGTAAAATTCAAATCTTTTTGGTATTTTTGATATTTTGACAAAACAATAAAGTTTCTAAAGATAACTTGAGTTTATGTAAAAAAAAGCACTTAATACGGAATATATTTCTCCTTATCATGAATCAGTAACAAGTATAGGTATTATGTTGTCGAAGTATGAAAATTGTGTTGTGTCAAATAGGAGCAATATTATTCTTTACCCTTATTAGAGATGCTATAAAAAATATTTGCTAATTTAAAGTTTGAATAGTTCTAAAGACTGGCTAGGCAGGGAAGATACCAGCTCTCACTTTAGAGTTCCCTCGATTCCCTTCACCTAGGGGCTAACATCTCATATTAGAACCTAAAACAATAAACCAAGTTGGGGGCTTTAGCCTGTCACTCTAAAGTCCTCTAACTCTATACCCTTCAAAGATTATTTCCCTATTTTATTGCACTTAATCATATGAATTACATTCTCATTCATACAACCTCATGTGATTCCTTCCAATTGTTGACCGAGACAGTACCAGCCCGGTTCTTACATGTTCTCACAATAAATTTTAACATATGGATAGGCCAAATTAAGAAGTAAGTGAAGTACATGTATTTAAATCATCACAACTTCTTTCAATATTAAAGATCAATACTCTCCACAACTTCAATATAAACTTTAATTACTTATCATTTTAAGGAGAAAGATAACGAAAAATTTTCAGAATCCATGGATAAAACAAAACCACACTTTATTTTAAAAGTAGAAATCATTGTCAAACCAACAAGAAGTCTCGATTAAAACCAAAAGTAGTTTAAAAACAAAGATAAAAACTTATCTCAAATCCTCCACCAAACTCTTAAAGTTCATTTGAATCTCTTCTCTTTTACAACACTCTTAACTCTCACAATAAAACTAAAAACAAAAAGGATAAAGTAAATTTGTGGTGCTTGAAAATCTCTCCAAAAGATCTTCTCAAGGCTCCCCCTTTTCAAGCACTTCTTAGAAATCCCCCTTTTCAAGCACACTTCTAAAAGTCTCAACTTATTCTTTTATAAATTTCCAAGAGATGCCTTGGTAACTCTTCAAAATGTGTCCAAATTTCGATGTATTCTCTAAGGGATGCCTCCTTTCACAAGTCTTTTAATCATATTTTCATTTCTAGCGGTCATAACCACCCTCTTTATCCAATAGGTGCCTCAAATGTCCCTTCAAAATTTGGCAAAATGAATTAACCCGTCAAATAACTTCCTCTGACACTTAAGCGCAGGGCCTCTAGCGCTTAGGCGTGGTCTTCTCTGTTTCACCAGCGCGTAGGCGCCAAAACTCTTTTGCAATATTTTTACATTTTTGCTCCAAATTTGATCATTTTCATTCCAAATTTGATCATTTTCATCCAAATTTGATCATTTTCATTCCTTTTAGCATTTTTCAGCTTTTTACTTGTACCTGAAAGAAAAACACACAAATACCTTCCCTTAAAGCGTAATATCTCAAAAATAGGTATATAAATATGTCTAAAAATACTATATATTTTAAGTGTATCAAAATCCCCCAAACATAAAATGTTATTTATCCTCAAGTGACACTTCAATCTTTAAAAACTAAATAAGTATGATTATATATATGAGTTTCTGTAGGAGTTACTAAAATTTAGATCTAGAAATATAGTAGTCCAATTTAGGAAAAATATTTAGTAAATGAGACAAACTTAAAGTTTTGAAATTTTTAATGTTAAGAAATATGAAAATATGAGTTTCTATCTAATTCACAAATATTGTACATTTTCCAAATATAGAATTTAGTCCTTTTATTATCTCCACTTAAAAAAAATTTATTAAGAATAATTTTACTTACTATATTATATCCTTAAACTTAAGAGTTTCTCAAGTCTTATATTTTAAAAAAATCAAATGTGGAACAAATTTTTGTTTAGGCACTAATCCTCAAGTTTCTCCTCCCATTTTTCCCATTTTTTCTTTTCTTTTTCTTTTTCTTTTTCTTTTTCTTTTTCTTTTTCTTTTTTTTCTTCTTTTTCTTTAGTCAAGGATTACTAAATTTGGATAGGCCTTATTGATTTTGAATTTCACTTCTCCTTTCCTAAAGTAAAGCCTTGATATAAAACTAAAAGAAATTTAAGTATTAAAAATAAAAGTCTAAATTTCTAAATTTTTCAAAAATATAATTTTTCTTACTAAAGATAGTTACACTATTTTTAACATTTTCTACACTAAAAATTTTTAACTAAAAGTTTTTCTTCATTATTATGAATTTTAAATAAATTTTCTTACTCATTTCGATAATCAAATTTTACTTCGCTAATATAACTTCATATACATGATCATTTTCTTTTCAAATCAAATTCACTTACATCACATTTGAGAACAAATAAAATTCAAGTTTTGAAGATATTTTTCGTTCCCCCCAAATTTAAATTTTTACAAGATTAAACAGTTTAGCCGCAGATATATATAATGCAGATATATAAGCGGAAATAAAAATTAAAATAACATGCTTACAGAAATTTTCTATATCCTAATTATACAAGTATAAAAACTAAAAACATGAGTAAAATTAATTTTTGAGTAAAATTAATTTTTGATGAAATTAATTTTTGATGAATTTTCTATCATTTTCATTTTAATTCAACATGTAGAGATTCATTAGACCTCTAAGTAGTGGGTGCAAACAAAAAAACACACAAACACACTAACTTTGATTTCACAATCTAAACATAAAAACAAATACACTAACAAGATTAAAGAAAAATACAAGGTAACAGTTTTCTGAATTTAAAGTTTAAAATTAAAGCTAACAAGATTTTCAACTTTCAAAAGACATAGAAATAAGTTCAATCATAAGTTCAATCCTAACTAACCATTAACACACAACAACAATTACTACCCTAGAATTTAAAACAAAATACTAACAAAACATAAACATTACAATAACAATTAAATAAAAAGTTCAACACATCACATAGTCCAAAAAAGCACATAAAATCAAATGTATCAAGTCCAAACCACGTAGTCCATCACATATTATAAATATAAAAATAACTCAGTCCTCTTCCTCATCATCAGAATCACCGTTGTTCTAGACATTTGTAGGCTCATAATCAGGGTATCTGAGATATGAACAAAATTCTACTCCTTGGTTACCTCTAATGAGGCTCTCCAAAAATGAGTGAAATTTCTCCTCATAATTAGTATGCCTTCTAACATACCCATCAATATGATCTATAAAGTTTTTTAAATTTCATACCTTATCTGCGGTGTAATTAATATTGTCCATCATCCTTCGTAATAATTGATCTTGAGTTTCAGTAGTCTCACCTCGAGAAGTAGATGCCCGTGAGGTACATGGTCTAGATGTAGAAGCAGCAAAGGTGGATGTAGCAGACGTTGACATTCCATAACTTCTTGAAAATCCTCCTCTCCAACCAAAAATAGAGTGCTCGGAATACGACTTCACATTTACACTTGTAATTGACTTTAGAGGCAACAACACTTCTTCCCAGCTATCATATCTCACTTTAGCCTGCTCACACAAAGAAAAGATAAAGGAAGCAAATCCCAAACCTGCAGTAATAGCGATAGTGGCAAAACTGATGATAGTCCGACAGATCAAAGCTCCAATATTGATAAGCTTGCCCTCCTGAATCCCTTAATTCAACATTGCTCTCTCCTTTGTAACTTCACTGAGATGATTCCTCGGTAACAGACGAGCTGAAATAAATTAGTGTCACACCTTTGATGGTGCACTTAACTTTGAAGTGAAAAAGTTAACTCTCCCCTCATTTGTAATTTTCCAGAGTCCCCTTCCAACAGTCAAATACGAAATAATCTCGTCCAGTTCCATCTCAGTAGGACTATAGTTCGCATAAAAACACAAATTATCAGGTGGTAAATGGTAGAACATATTAATTGCCTCCAGTGAAAAAGGTACCAATTTGCCTCTAACCATGACTCGATCCTCTTCTGCCTCAGGGAGGTTTGCATAGAACTCTCAAACTACAAAAATAACAGCAACTGCAGAAAAACAACATATTCGTTCCCATTGTCGGCGAACGATCAAATCTTCTACGGATTCACCTGGATTTTTAAAACACCTCTTAGGAATTAACTTTCATGACTGTAGAGTGTCACTATACCTATCCTGAGCTTTCGAACTCACAAACTTGCTTGAATCAAATTGGGTCTTTCCCTTACTCCTCTTCATTCTTGGGGCCATTCTACAAATTTCAAAAAATTCCATAATAACTTCAAAAATTAAGTCTAATCCACTAAACTCTACTCCTAGAATCATAAACTACACTTTCTATGTAATTTTCATAAAATTTTCTTCATTTTCACCATGAATATTGATTTTTGGGTTCTTCCAAACGTACTAAAAAACATGGTGAAAATTTAAAATTTTTACATAGAAGTGAAGCTCTTACCTTAGCTCTTACCTTAAGAAATTTGCCTTAAGAAATTTGAATCTAGCAAATTTGGCTCAAATCCACCAATAAATCTCCACAAAAAAGTTTGCCCTAGACTTCAAAATTGTGAACTCGAGAGGAAAAAGATGATGATGTGAGTAAAAATGGCGATTTTTGGGGTTATTTTTCACCTTTAACTGTTCGCGAACCGTTTTTGGTGAACCGGCGCTTAAGCGCAAATAAGTGGCGCTTAGGCGGCTACCTCTCGGGTTGCAACGTGCTTAAGAGCGAGAATGTGGCGCTTAGGCACTAGTGCACGATTTTTTATATTTTTGACCTTAAGTAAAATGCAGTATTAGCCTAAGTATACCACCCCTAAATGGTCTTATAACACTTAAATGACTATTTTCCTCTCCCTTAACTCTTCTCTTTCTCAAAATTCTCCAATATAGCTGATTCGATTCGAGGCTAAAATAACACAAATTTTCACACAAACAGACACATATATTCATTTACAAACTAGTACAAGTACATGTAACACTTAATTCTCATCCCAAAAAGTCTTGGATGAGACAATTTTTCTAAATACAAACATTTAATAAACTTACACAATTAATCACATAAAAGAGAACAATTAGACACATAAAAGTCATAAACATCAAGATTTAACACTAACACATATAAACAATGACTCCTAACAAAAAAACTCTAACACTGAACTTAATTCCATTCTTCATTTGTTGGGACAAATTTATGTCTTTCATTAGTCTCTCATTGGGCATTCGAAATATAGAGTTGATAAAACAGATAGTGGTGACGAGCTCTGATACAATCTTCTTCAATCCATTTCTTTTTAAGATACATCACCTTATCCGCTTCTTCTATATAACTTGTATGGCTGAATTGTATTTTCAGTTGCCATCCAACATGCTCTAGATGTGCATTAACTTCAATTACCTTTATCTCAAGTAAAGCCATGCTAGTCTAAATTTTGTTGATTTTTTTTGCTATTCCTTCAATACCAATGACTAAGAAATCGTTATACATTTCTTGTGCACTTTGATTAATGAATTTATTCCTCATGGCCTCTTCCTCTTCCTTCAAATCCATCTCCCATGAAGACATTTTTTCTAAATCACTCTTTCTCTTAGACTTTAGGGCTAAAAATAATTTTAGGGTGAAATTCCATCATAAAACCCTTCTATTTATAGGCTTAAATCCTTCCAATAACTTTTAGAAACATCCTAAAACTACCTTGGCATGTTTAAGTCAACCAATTGGTAGTTAAGACTTCTAGAAATTGAATTTTGTACATAGTTTTTAACATCCGTGTTTAAGCACCAAATATTGACGCTTAAGCACCAGTGCTCAATTTTGCACTAGTTAACTTAACATCCAAACAATTTTTGAAAAGTCTTTATTATATCATCTGTAGAATCCAGCATGTCCTAATTGGGGAAAACCTTTTGAACTCATATGTGATGCTAGCGATTATGCTATTGGAGCTATTTTAGGACAAATATATGATAAAATTTTCAAATTGGAGCTATTTTAGGACAAATATATGATAAAATTTTCAAAGTAATTTACTATACTAGTAAAACTCTTAATGAAACTCAAATTAATTATACAACAACTGAAAAAGAGTTATTAGAAATAGTATATGCCCTTGATAAATTTAGATCATATTCAATTGGAACTCATTGCATAGTGCATACAGGTCGTTCTGCTATTAAGTACTTAATGAAAAAGAAGGATGTTAAACCTAGGCTTATAAGATGGATATTCTTTTGTAAAAGTTTGACTTTGAAATAGTAGATTGGAAGGGGACTGAAAATCAAATTGCTAATCATTTTTCCAGGCTTGAGTTAGAAAAAACACTCTGTTTTGAAAAAGAAATTAATGAACATTTTCCAAATGAAAAATTGTTCAATATTAATGAGTGGCGTGTTCCGTGGTATGCCAACATTGTGAACTTTCTTGTTAGTGATATTATACCCTATGGAATGATATACCAACAGAAGAGGAAATTTATTTCTGAAGCTAAGTCTTATTTTTGGGATGACCCATTTTTATATAAATAAGGAAATAATCTTATTATTTGAAGATATGTACCTTTACAAGAAACTTATGATATCCAAAAATGTCATATTCTAATTTTGGGGGACATTTTGGTGTTGATAAAATAACATAAAAAATTCTACAATCTAGATTTTATTGGCCTACAAATTTTAGAGATGTTAATGCTTATATTAAAACTTGTGATAGATGTCAACGAGTAGGCAAAATTTCTAGAAGAAATGAGATGTACCTCAATTATATTCTAGAAGTTAAAATATTTGATGTTTAGGGATTAGATTTCATGAGACCATTTATACCATCTTTGAGAAATTTATATACACTGTTAGCAGTGGACTAAGTATCCAAATAGATAGAAGCTATTGCTTTACCTCGATGTGATGTTGAAAGTGTTGCAAATTTTTTTAAAATGAACATATTTTGTAGATTTGGGATGCCGAGAGTTATCATAACTGATGGGAGAAGTCATTTCAGAAATGACATAATGAAGAAATTATTAAAGAAATATCATATATATGATAGAATTACTACCGCTTATCATCCTCAGACAAGTGGTTTGGCTGAATTATCCAATTGGTAAATTAAAATAATTATGAAAAAAAATCTATGAATCCAACAAAAATGGATTGTTTGGTCAAACTTGACTATACTTTATGGGTTTATAGGACTGCATAAAGAACTCCTATAGGAATGTCCCCATATAGGCTTGTATTTGGGAAAGCTTGTCACTTACTAATTGAACTTGAGCATAAAGCATAATGGGTGATTAAAGAGTTTAATTATAATTTAAAAGATGTTGTTGAGAAAAGATTATTACAATTAAATGAGCTTGAAGAGATAAGAAATGAATCTTATGAGAGTGCTAAGATTTACGAAGAAAAGATGAAGATGTGGCATGATCAAGGATTCTTATTAAAAATTTTCAGCCAGGGCAACAAGTTTTGCTATTTAATGCAAGGTTAAGATTATTTCTAGGTATACTTAAGTCTAGGTGGATGGACCCATTTGTTGTGATAAAAGTTTATCCTTATGGAATTGTGGATATCAAAGATCCTAAAACTGAGAAAGTATTTAAAGTGAATGGTCATATACTGAAACCTTATTTAGCAGGGGATCAACATAAATTTAACTATCGAATGAAGTTGGGTCAACCAGAATAAGCATTAGTTACGTCGGGCTGCGAATTTAAACCAAGTGCTTTGTGAGAGGCAACCCATAAGTTATTAGTGTGTTTTTACTTTGATTGTTGTTTGTATGTGATTAAGAAACTTTGGGGTAGTATTTTTTAAACTATTATGTGTTAGTAATAATTTTAAGACTTTATTTAGTGATCTAGACATGCTAAAATGAGAATTTAGACGTTAAGTTAATTGGTGCATAATTGAGCACTGACGCTTAAGTTCCAATATTCGGCGCTTAAGCGCGGGAGTTATAAACCATGTGCAAAATTAAATTTCTAGAAGTTTTAACCATCAAGTGGTTGACTAAAACGTGCCAAGGGAATTTTAGAAAGTGCTTAAAAGTTACTTGAGGGATTTAGGCCCATAAATAGAAGGGTTTTCTGAAGGAATTTCACCCCAAATCATTTTTAGCCCTAGGAGTCTAACAAAAAGAAATATTTAGAGAAGATGTCTTCATGGGAGATGGATTTGAATAAGAAGGAAGAGGCATGAGGAAGAAATTCATTAGTCAAAGTGCACAAGAGATGTATAATGGTTTCTTAGCTGTTAGTATTGAAGGAATTTCGAAAAAGATAAACAAAATTGAGACTAGCATGACTTTACTTGAGACAAAGGTAATTGAGATTCATGCACATCTAGAGCATATTGGATGGCAATTGAAAATGCAATTTAGTCAGACTAGTTATATAGAGGAAGCGGATAAGGAGATGTATCTTAAGCAGAAACGAATTGAAGAAGATTGTATCATAGCTCGTCACCACCGTCCGTTTTATTAACTCTATATTCCAAATGCTCTAGAAGAGACTCATGAAAGACATGAATTTGTTCCAAAAAATGAAGAATGGAATTAAGTTTGGTGTTAGAATTTGTTTGTTAGGAGTCGTTGTTCTTATGTGTTTGTGTTTAAGTCTTGTTTTTAGTGCTTGTGACTTTTATGTGTTTAATTATGAATGTTTTTTTGAGTGTTTGTATTTAGGAAAATTTTCTCATTCGAGACTATTTGGAGTGAGAATTAAGTGTTACATGTACTTTTACTAGTTTGTGAATGAATGTATATGTTCGTTTTTGTGAAAATTTACATTATTTTTAGCCTCAAATCGAATTAAATTATAGGGGAGAATTTTTAGAAAGAGGAGGGTGACCAGAGGAAAACATGTTAAGATTTTCATACCTATTTTATAATATTTTTGATGATATTGCACTTTAAAGAAATATATTTTTGATGTTTTGTTGCATGAATGATGAATTAGGGTCATTGGAGCAAAAAGATGCAAAAAGGAGCAAATTTGGAGCGAAAA
>NW_018233046.1:4689-5074 GCF_001263595.1 Phalaenopsis equestris | reverse complement strand
GATACGTATACTTGCGTTGATAAGTGTGACTTTACAATTATTGAATATTTATTATGTCCATATTTATCTTATATTTTTAAGCATATATAAAGTCGCGGTCAAGTTTTTGGCACCGTTGTCGGGGAGCGAGTAACAAAAATCACAATTAGAGTAACAAACAATTTAGGATCATTAGAAAATTTTTACTTGAATTGCAACTTATTTTTATATTTAGTTAACTGTTTTACTATGTAGTGATTTCAAATTATATGCGTAAATTTGGACCTGAAAATATTATACCTTACGATTCAGAATTAGAACGCACTGTTAGAAAAATTAAAAGATTGAGAAGAGAACCTAGAAATTCTGATACAATGGAGAACAACATGAACAATCAAGGAATAGA
>NW_018233046.1:0-2453 GCF_001263595.1 Phalaenopsis equestris | reverse complement strand
GGAGACTCATCTACATTACCTGTTATTATATCTTTAGAATTAAATGATTTGCAAGAGCAAAGACTATTAGATACATTAAAAAGATATAAGAAAGCTTTTGGTTGGACCTTAGCTGATATTAAGGGAATCAGTCCTTTGATCTATATGCTCACAATTATATTAGATGAACAATATAAACCATGACTTGATCCAAAAAGGAGATTAAATCGTATGATGAAAGAAGTAGTTAAGAAGGAAATTTTGAAATGGTTAGACACTGGAATTATATATCCTAATAGTGCGTGGGTAAGTCAAATTCATTGTGTTCCTAAGAAAGGAGGAGTGACTGTTTAAACAAAAGAAAATAATGAATTAATACCTATTAGACAAGTTATTAGGTGGCGTATTTGTATTAATTATGGAAAATTAAACACTGCCACCAAGAAAGATCACTTCCCTTTACCCTTTTTAGATCAAATAGTAGATAGACTTGCTGGGCACAAATATTTTTGTTTTTGAGATGGATATACCGGTTACCATCAAATTCCTATTGCTCCCGAAGATCAAGAAAAGACAACATTTACTAGTCCTTTTAGAACTTTTGCTTTTCAAAGAATGCCTTTTGGATTATGTAATGCACCTGCAACATTCTAGAGATGTATGATGTCCATATTTAGTAAGTTAATTGATGATGGATTGGAA
Source organism: Phalaenopsis equestris (assembly GCF_001263595.1). NCBI lineage: Eukaryota > Viridiplantae > Streptophyta > Magnoliopsida > Asparagales > Orchidaceae > Phalaenopsis > Phalaenopsis equestris. The sequence continues at coordinate 1,772 of NW_018233046.1, read as the reverse complement.
GTATTTATGGATGATTTCTCTGTATTTGGAACATCATTTGACGCATGCTTAAATTATCTTGAAAAAGTTTTAGAGTTATGCGAAAGAACCAATTTGGTTCTGAATTGGGAGAAATGTCATTTTATAAAGAACCAATTTGGTTCCGAATTGGGAGAAATGTCATTTTATGGTTGCAGGAGGAATTGTTTTAGGACATAAAATTTCGGAAGATGGTATGGAAGCAGACTCTGCAAAAATTCAAGTTATATCTAAACTAACACCTCCTACTAACGTAAGAGAGGTTAGGAGTTTTCTTTGACATCTTGGACATGTGTTTTATTAAAGATTTTTCAAAAATTACCAAATCTCTATGCCAAGTTTTTGAAAAGGACAAGAAATTTGAAATTACTGAAAGCTGTTTAAATGTCTTTGATGTATTAAAGGAAAAATTAATCACAGCCCCTATTATAGTTTCACCTAATTGGGAGAAACTATTTGCCCTATTATAGTTTCACCTAACTGGGAGAAACCATTTGAAATAATGTGCGATGCTAGTGATTATGTTATTGGAGCTATTATTGGACAAAGGTGTGAAAAGATTTTTAACGTTATATACTACGCTAGTAAATCTCTTAATGATGCTCAAATTAACTATATTGTTACTGAAAAAGAGTTACTGGCCATTGTGTATGCTTTAGACAAATTTAGATCTTATTTAATTGAAGCTAAATGTGTTATGCACACTGATCACTCTGCTATAAAATATCTTATGCGAAAGAAGGATGCCAAACCAAGGTTATTGACAGAAAGGGAACTGATAATCAAATTGCTGATCATTTGTCAAGATTAGAAAACCATGAATTATCTAACATGTACAATGAAATTACAGACAGTTTCCATGATGAACAACTTTATAATATTAATGAGTGGAAAATACCATGGTATGCTGATATTGGTTAACTATATTGTAAGTGATATTTTGCCACCTATGCTGACACTGCAGCAACAAAAGAAATTCATTCATGATGTGAAACCATATTTTTGGGATGAACCTTATTTATATAAATAATGTAAGGATTTGATTATGAGGAAATGTGTACCTTATGAAGAAACTGAGCTAATATCATGATTCTGAATTTGGAGGACATTTTGGGATTGATAAAACTGCTTATAAAATTTTATAAGTTGGATTTTATTGGTCTAATATCTTTAGAGATGTTTATAGATACATAAAAACTTTTGAATCGATGCCAAGGAGTACGCAATATATCTAGAAGAAATGAAATGCCTCTGAATTTCATGTTAGAATTTGAGATCTTTGATGTTTGGGGATTAGATTTAATGGGCTCATTTATTCCTTCATTTAGGAACTTATATATATTAATTGAAGTAGACTACGTTTCAAAGTGGATTGAAGCACAAGCTTTACCTCGTTGTGACGCTAAAAGTGTTTCAAGATTTTTAACGAAAAATATTTTCACTACATACGAAATACCGAGAATGATTATCACTGACGGAAGATCCCATTTTAGGAATAAATACATTCAGAGCTAGGTAGAAAAGTCTAATATTATTCATAGAATCTCTACTGCCTATCATCCGCAACCCAGTGTGTTAGCTAAAGTTTCTAATAGAGAGATTAAACAAATACTTGAAAAGACTGTAAACCCTAGTAGAATAGATTGGTCCACTAGACTGGATACTGAATTATGGGCTTACAAGATTGTGACCAAAGGAAAATATGTTGAAATTTTCATTTCTCTTTTATACTGTTTTTAATGATATTACACTTT
>NW_018233045.1:0-5922 GCF_001263595.1 Phalaenopsis equestris | reverse complement strand
GATCACAACTTTCTAGTAGCCACTGTAGTTAGCCAGTCGTGGTGGGAAAATGCAGCTTTTCGAAAATAAAGACAAAACACAGTCTTGCTAAAAAAATGTGTTACGACACCGCACTGCCGCCTCAAACACACCCTTAATAAGTCACAGGGTCTTTTCAAATTTTTTTTTTTAGTGTACATGATCTCTCATCTTTCACTTGTTTTTACTTTTGAATATAGTAATGTATTATATCAAACTAATAGTAGAAAAAAGAGATAGTAGAAAAGGTTTTGTGGATTACTCCGAATATTTAATTAAAGGGTGCAAGTAAAGAATATGGACAATCCAAGTAAAATCTACAAGAACATGCTCAATGAAATATTAAAAGCAAATAGGGCGGAACTCAGATTATGTTAATGGTGGGAAATTGCATCACTTGAAATTTATAATTTTTGTATATAAATAATAAAATAAAAATAAAAAATTCTTATGTAATTTAAGAAATCTAGAATTTTTGCGCACCCCCTCCTCACCCCACCATATTGTTATATTATTTTACCCAATACTTTAAAAAAATTACATTTGTTGATTTTGTCCACCCTAAAAAATAATATTGATTCCACCCTTGAATTTAAGGGGTTGAATCTATTATTAGAAAATTTTCATGTATAAAGTATCCAACCAAAAAAAATTATTATTATGGGCATAACAGAATTTAAAATTTGAAAATCAAATACTTAGAGGAAATATGCCAATACATATATATATTAAAGATGGTTGACGGGCGGAACCGCCAACCACCCCGGGCTCGCAACCCGTCAGGTCTGGGCTGGACCCATGTGCCAAACCACGAAAAACTTTAAATTGTAACTATATTATCTGTACACATAAAATAAGTTTAATTAAAATTGAAATCATCAATTTTCTAAAATATATTTTATTTTCAGGCCAACCAATGGAGGTCATAACTGTTTTCAGATTGATAGTTTACTGGGTTCTGCAGTGCAGAAAAGCCTGTTTAGATTTTAGTCTGGACTGTGAAGCTGGACGAGCTAACGACAGACATGACCCAATGAAAGGAAAGCCTGGAATTAGTGCCAGAAATCCCTAATTAGCAGGTCTCTTACTTATATAGTCATTATAGGAGTGAGGACCGCTTCAAAAAAAATTTCCTCTTGATTTTCATACCTGTGAAGCATCTAGACTATACAATGCTTAGCAAGCTTTTAATTCTCTCCTTATTTCTGAGGATCACAAAAGTCATCCTATCTGGTGGCTTCAAAATAAATTTAGTAACAAGAAGTATCTCAATATTATTTTCAGGTATATTTTTCTTTAAGCTGAAGCTCAGGGAAATCTTCCAAGTAAATAATTTCTGACATTTAAAATTTGTGACAATAAATATGGCGCACGCCTCTCTTCTAATATAATAATTTATAATAATAAATTTTGTGACCCTACAATTAGTTGACTATTTAGTGACATATTCTTGGAGGATAAACGAGGATTTTCTAGTTAAACTAGACATGTTTCTCTTCCCTATAGGTTTTATTATTTTGGGAATGGATGAAGATAAGGACGTTCTTATTATACTTGAAAGCTACTAAATGATTTATGATTGATATACAAAAAGGGAAACTTATCATTAGAGTGAATAACGAGAAAGTGACTTTTGATATTTTAAAATATATAAAATATTCTCAAGCATATAAGATCGTTCAGTACCATAGTGTTGATATGATGGCAGGGTAGTTGATAGTAAGTTTCTAAATCTGAAGAATTGGAACTCAAAAAGAAAGTTGTGAATGAACTTTGTTGGAAAATGACTAAAAATGAATATAGTCTTCATTTTGAGGTGACCTCTAGTGTTGCTATGGAGATAGTTGAGCCTGCAGACACTCTGACCTACGTGAAGCTTGTAGGACTGCCCATAAGAGGAGCCCTAGTGATAGGGTTGGAGATTTCCCCCAACAGATGAGAGTGATTTTTTGAGATATATTCAATTATGGCCCTCCAGAGTGCAGAAGAGTTGAGTGATATTCAAGAGGAAAGGGGTTGACATCTTTAGAGCAAGGACTACATTTTAAAGTTTACTACCCGATTTGATCCTAATCATACAAGTTGGAAGATGATTGCAAGAGTGAGATTGAGATATTGTTGAGAAGTATGAACATCAGGGTGAAAGAGAGCACATAATTTATGGAAGATCCTAAAGAAAGAATGACACTAAATGACTTATGAAATTCTCCAGAAATGTTAGAATTTGAGACAATTGATTAGAAATTACTCAAAATATAATTTGATTTTGGAGAATCCTTTTAGACTTGGTTTGATCAAGCACGGTATGATAGAGGATGTTAAACAAAGTATTACTTGGGGAGACAACCCAAGTGATATCCTTTGATTCAAATATGTTTTGTGTTTTCACATCACATTTTAATTCAATTTTTTTTTTGAATTTACTTTTGTGTGTGTTAGAATAAATTGTTGTGATACAGGGAGTCCTGTCATGCTTCATGAGATTGATGTATGCTTTATAGATTTTATGAGATATTTTTTCCAGTGATATGCATCATATTTATGTTTACTAGCATTGTTGACCTATTCTGAGATGTTATCCCTAGTTATTATAAGATTTCTTCTTTTCATTCTTACATTTGCTCATATGGCATGTATAAGATAGAAAATATATTTGGGGGAGGGAGTTTGCAAGAACAATTGTCTGAGAGTAATTCATAAGTTAAGTTTTGATTATACTTTTTTAGTAGTAACTCATGATATGAACCCTGATAATTTAATAAGATTATATAATGCCTTCATTAGAACTGTGAATACTCATTAAAAAGAGATTATAATTAATGGCCTGATAATTGAGTCCTCCATGTTGACAACTTCCACCTGAACCTTAAAAAGTTTTAGAATAATTAAAATGATGTGATAAAAATATAAGTAGTTAACCAAAAAGATATTTTAAGTCTTTTAATTTTTAGCTTATCCAATTTGATTGAGTCTTCACTTTTAAATGCATCATATTATTTTGAAGTCCGCATTAATAAACATTTGGGACTTACCAACAAGGGGATATTAAATATTTAAAATCCTTACAAAATATATTCAACTAGATATAGTAAGAAGATAATGAAAAAAAATAAAAAGTTAAAATGTGTGAAAGGTGTCTCATCCAAAAGAAGAATCAAAATAGGTTGCCAATCTCCCAAAGAAGAAGCTAAAGGTGAGTATGAAATTTAAAAATCAATTTCTAAGCCCTTCTCTAATTAATAAGACTTAAAAACTTTCTAGATGAAATTCTTATGATATTATATCAAAAAAAGGTTAAAGTGATTTTGGATTTGTTGATTATGCATTCATTGATTTAAAAATATCTTTAAGAATTGAAAATATTTCAATCACACAATATTAAGAGTTTTGAGATCTGCTTAAGATTAGGAAAAGAGAAGTTGAAGAAAGGGCTACATTATTAAACATTAATGAAAATTTGAACCTGAATGATATTTGCATGTATTTTATTTCACTATACAAACTAGTTAAGAAATGAGGAAGTATCACATGAGAGCTATGAATATTATTTGAATTCCAATTAGGCATGAGAATACTTAAGGGCAATTAATATGTTAGTTTACCACTTGAATTATTGTGTTTTTCCCTATTTATCATGATTATAAGCTAGTGGAAGCTTCTTTATGAAATTTTATAGGTTGTAGGGGTCGAACGCGCTTCATGAAGCTCAAACATGAAGCAAGCTAAGGACCTAACTGACGTAACCATGCTAGATTGTGGCATAATTATATTAGGCTTGCTATTGGTCCGACATAGTTATGCCAGCATTCAATGTGGTCATGTCGATTATGATGTCATTACACCAGATCACGGAGTGGTTGCGCTGTTCGACCATGATTAAATTGGCAAGATTGTAAATGTTATATTTGGAAAAGGCTTTATACAGAGAGCTTGTGAATGATTTAAGACGAGTTGGACAGGCTTTGGAGGCTCTCTTCAATAGTAAAGTTTCTACTTCAAACTCTAGTTGTTCTCTTCTTCTTTTTTTTTGTGGAGGGAACTTCTAAGATAGTTTTTCCTATGAGTTTTTAGAGTGTTTGTATGAGAGAGATGTCGGGTGTTGTGTGTGAGAGATAGTGGAGAGTTTATCATTGTATGGCTAAGAGTTGGTTTATTACTAAAAGAACTTGGATTGGTTGTAAGTTTGTACTTTTTTACCGTTGTATCTTCAATTACAACAACAACAATAATAACGACAAGAAGAATTTATCTCACTAAACGGGGTCTGCTACATGAATCATTATTTTCTATTGCATCCTATTGAGTTTAATATTTTTCATTTAATTCTAATAGATTTCTATAGTATGCTCATGTTTTTTTAAAACTACCTCAGTCTTTCTTAACATAAGTCGAATATAAAACATATACTATCTTAATTGGATAATTTGATGGTCGACATTTAATGTGATCAAGCCATCTAAGACAACTCTCTCTAATCTAGTCCGCCATTGCAGCAGCACCAACCCTATTAAGGATATGTTCAATTTGCATTTTGTCTGTAAGTGTTAAACCCCTCATCCACCTAAGGATTCTCATCTCAGTAACATTTAACTTTATTTTATGCTTCTCTTTTAAAGGCCAACATTCTGCATCATAAAATCATTGTAGGTTTCACCACCATCTTATAAAATTTACACTTCAATCTACACAATAGGCTCGATGCATTCCTCCACTTCAACCAACCAACTTGAATGCTGCTAATAACATCCCCATCTATATCACCATCAATTTGAACAACAAACCTGAGAAATCTAAATCATTCAGACCTTTTTAATGATTTGATCACCCATAACAACAGCTCTATCGCTAGAGCTACTACTAAAATTTCATTCAATGTATTCAATTTTACATCTACTAAAAGGAAGACCTTTAGACTCCAATGTAAACCTCCATAATTCACTTTTTTATAAACTCCTTCCCTGGTCTTATCCAAAAGTAGGATATCATCAGCGAAAATCATTTGTATCTGCAATTATTTCAAAAAATTTATTCATGCTTTTCTCCCTCATGTTTAATAGCTAAATCTACTTTTATGTTTTTGTGATGCAAGGAAAGTTTTCTTTTATGCTTTACCATCAGAGTTTTTCCCCTTTTTTTTGTTGCTTTTGAACTATGCATGTTGATGTGTTAACCTTTTAGTCGTCATTTACTTCTAATATAATCAATTAGGTAGTTAAAACTTGTGATCTATGACTTCTAACCCCTGCCTATAAAAATAAGTAAGTTAACATACAATACTCGAATGGAATAGATATTGTCATTACAAAATTGCAAACTAGATAGAGGATCCAAGGAATTTTTGAAAATCCTAGATGGTCAAGTCCCTAACTGTAATATGATTTTCAACTCTTCTTATGACCTAGCCATAGGCTAAGAAGAATCAAGTCACTAGTTGTTAACTATCATATAAAGGAACACAAAAACATAAAGAAAACATTATACCAATGTCACATTAGCATGAGTCACATCTTCTCCAAAGGGCTCAAAATTATTATCTGTTATTTCTATTTATTGCTACTTTTGAATATTGCTAGAATTTTCATTCTTGCATTTTGATCATCTCAAACTAGATAAGCAGTCTAATAAAGTAGAATTTTTTCTATTAAGAATTTTTTAACATTATTCTTGTTGGATCGATATATAGATTTATAATCTGTATATTACTTGATCGACATACATACTTATGTGATTGACTGACCAACCTCGTAGCAAATTTCAGGTATCAAATATCCATGCAAAATAACTTAAGAGACTTCAATAGATAACACATTTAAAAACTCTCAACTCCCTGAGAACTGATCAAAAAAATTAATTTCCTTAATTCGCAAAGCTCCTAAAGCTTTGATATGAAATACATTAGTATAT
>NW_018233044.1:0-369 GCF_001263595.1 Phalaenopsis equestris | reverse complement strand
ATTACATGGGAGTTTTACCGCGGAGGGTATATCTTCGGTATAGTCCGGTTACAAGCACATTACATGGTCATGTACCTAGGAAGGTACATGGCTAGTATAGCCCGATTACAATCGCGTTATTGCAGGCCGTCCGCTGGATATATAGGAAAGGTATATCGGAGTTACAGATCATGGTACAAACGCGTTACACCACGGGCCGGGTAACGGGTCACGCACATTATTTCGATTTATTTTATTAATTTAATGCAGTGGGCCCGCTGCAAATTACATGGCGTATTCCGATTGGATATCACACGCATCGTTGCGTGTGTCTTACGTAAGCAAATTTTTTTCCGAGTTTTGTAACGTCTTGGTGATGGGGATGGATTT
>NW_018233043.1:0-916 GCF_001263595.1 Phalaenopsis equestris | reverse complement strand
CCCTTCTCATGGCGATCAAAGGTCAGATCTACGACACTTATCGCTTATGATTGTACCGATTAATAAGTCCATCTTCAGCGAGCTTGAAGTAAGCTTCTCTTCTCGAGGGTTGGGAGCATCGCAGTAAGCTTCTCTTCCCTGCTAGGTTTGATTCTCTTCTCCAACGATCTCCATTCCGAAATCTGATCCTTTTCACTCTGTTCTTACAGCTCTTGCATTTCTTCCAAGTTTTTGTTATCGTTTGAAGGTGTTTCTTCTTATTTGTGTGTTTTTTGCTCTGTTGCATAGAAATGACTTTACCGTTGCTTACCAAATAAAATGTGACAATAAATTATTTGTATGTGGTAATTTTGATATGATACGTTTGAAAGCAAAATGTACAGTTTCTTCTATTTGTCGGTGCCACACTGCAGTGTCTAATCTGAGAGAGCTGGCTACATACATAATGCTTTAAATGCATATATTTGAATGATTAGGATTCCTATGATTGGTTTTATATATGTTGTATAAAGTTATAGTAAAACACTACTTAATATTATAACACTAATATAATTTGAGTATAAAAAAAAAATGAGGATTTGGCTTTGTCATTGATGAATATGAGGATTTGGTAATTCGATATGCTTTATACTTGTGGCCTTGACATTGATGAATACGAGGATTTGACATTTTTGGTTAAAAATAATATCATCATTATATTAATTATAATTTTAATAATTTTTTTTTCTTTTTTAGCACTTTTGGTACTCATTGTTAAGTGAGTTGTGTATCTGAATTTTTGTATTATTTTGAAGTGAATTTATGTTTTTGAAGTATCAAATATACGTTGTCATAATTCTGTTATAAATAACATTACTAAAAAGGGGCAAAATTATCATTTGTCCATAAACAGCTGTCGCAGCAGCTTCCTGGGGCA
>NW_018233042.1:3856-6075 GCF_001263595.1 Phalaenopsis equestris | reverse complement strand
TATACCATAAAAAATTATTATTATTAAAAAATATAATAAATAAAAAAACAAAATAAAAAATCTAAAAGGAAATATCTTTATTAGAGTGTTTTACTTTACATGCTTTACTTGTTTATGCGAAATATTAGATCTGAAGGTTTAATACGTTACAATTCAGAATTAGAACGTACTATTAGAAAAACTCAAAAACAACAGAGAAATTAAAAATTTACAAGAAATGGTGAATAACTTAGATAATCCAATAAATGAAAATCGATAAAGACCTTTAAGAGATTATGTGAATCCGACAGCATATGAACTTCACTTGACTATTCAAAATCTTGATGTTGCTGCTAATTCATTTGAGCTTAAACCTACTATTATCCAAATGGTACAAAATAATTAGTTTAGAGGATCATCTACTGAAGATACTAACTTACATCTTGCTAGTTTTCTTAAAATTTGAGCTACATTTAAATATGATAGAGTGTCTACTGATGTTGTTAGGCTTAGACTTTTTCCTTTTTCATTAAGGGATAAAGCCAAGGCTTGGTTAAATTTGTTAGCACCAGGATCTATTAGAGCTTGGAGAGAACTATCACAAAAATTCTTAGCTAAATGTTTTTCCATCTTCAAAATCTGGTAAGCTTAAAAATGATATTACATTTTTTTATCAATTTGAAGGGGAATTGATATATGAAGCCTGAGAAAGATTTAAAGATCTTTTTAAGAAATCTCCACACCATATTCTACCAGATTGGTTAATAATTCAAACATTTTATAATGGTTTAGTAGGATCATTTAGATCTATTATAGATGTTGTTGAGGGCGGATCACTAATGTCAAGACCTTTTGATGAAACATATTCTTTAATTGAAGAAATGACTACTAAAAATTTTTAATGGCCCTCTGAAAGGGTAAATCCTAAGAGAGTAGCTAGTATTCATGATTCTGATGCAATGTCTATTTTGGCATCTCAAATTGTTGCTATTTTTAAAAAGATTGATCAAATGGGAATGAATTATTCTCAAGTACCCCCAGTATGAGAGGAGAATTCATTAGGACAGATTATTGATACTTAATCATCTTATGAAACTTTAAACACTATAAATAATCGAAATAACAATTCCTATTCTAACTATTTTAACCCCGGTTGGAAAAATCACCCTAATTTTATTTGGAATAATTTTAATAATTCGGTGAAACCATCCAGAAATCTGAACAATCAAGGAAATCCTAATTTTCAATCTTATTATCCTCTGGGATTTAACTCCAACCCAAACCCATAAATTAAGGAAAAGAAGTTGACGATGGAAGAAGTAATGTTGAATATGGGAAATCAAATACAGAATGAAGGGGCTGCTATTAGAAATATTGAAATCAATTAGTACATATTGTTAGGGAACTTAGTAATAGACCTTCTGGAATTCCTCCAAGTACTGTGGAAGTTAATCTAAAAGATCAAAATAAAGAACAAATTAAAGCTATTCAATTACGAATTGGAAAAGAAGTTGAAATAAGGATCTAAAGAGAAAATGAAGTTGATGAAGAAAGTAAGAAATGGAAAAAGATCAATAAGAAAATGAACAAACACACAACTCTGTAGAAAAACCATTACCTCTGTTTCCTCAAAGACTAAAACAAAAGAATAAAGATAAACAATTTACAAAATTTTTGGAAATCCTTAAGAAGTTAACGATAAATATTCCTTTTGTTGAAGCTTTGGAACAAATGCTAAGTTATGTTAAATTTATGAAGGATGTATTAAATAAGAAAAGGAAGTTTACAGATTATGAGATCGTTGCACTTAGTGAAGAGTGTAGTGCTATTATTCAGAAAAAGCTTTGTGAAAAATTAAAAAATCTTGGTAGTCTTACTATACATTGTGCAATTGGAGAAAAGTTTTAAGGAAAACCTTTATGTGATTTAGGAGCGAGTATCAATCTTATTCCTTTATCAATTTTTAAACGTTTAAATTTGGGAGAAATTTCCCCTGCTACTGTAACTCTTCAGTTAGTTGATCGATCAATAACTTATCCAAAAGGAGTTATACAAGATGTGCTAGTAAAAGTGGATAAATTTATTTTCCCTGTAGACTTTATAGTATTGGATGTGGAGGAAGATAAAGATATTCCCATTATTTTAGGGAGACCATTTCTCACAACAGGGAGAGCTGTAATAGATGTGCAAAAAAGAGAATTAATGATGAGAGTTAATGATCAAGAAGTGAAATTTAATAT
>NW_018233042.1:0-1291 GCF_001263595.1 Phalaenopsis equestris | reverse complement strand
TTAATCAAGAAATATGATATAATGCATAAATTCTTTATTGTTTATCATCCTCAAACTAGTGGTCTAGCTGAAATATCGAATCATGAAATTAAATGCATTTAAAAAAAAAGGCTGTAAATCCTTATAAATTCGATTGGTCTGCTAGACTAGATACTGCATTTATGGGCATACAGAACTGCTTATAAAACTCTTATAGGAATGTCCCCAAATAGATTGATTTTTTGGAAAAACATACCATTTACCAGTAGAGTTGGAACATAAAACATTTTGGGCTATTAAAAAATTTAATTTTAATTTAAAAGATGCTGGTGAGAAAAGGATTTTGCAACTCAATGAACTTAAGGAGATTAGAAATGAAGCATATGATAATGCAAAAAAATCTATAAAGAGAATGAAAATATGACATGATCAGAAGATTGTTAAGAAAAAATTTGAACCTGGACAAGAAGTTCTACTTTATAATACAAGATTGAGAATGTTTCCAAGAAAATTAAAATCCAAATTGTTAGGACAATTTAAACTGATTAAAGTCTATCATTATGGAACTGTTGTTGTTAAAGATCCTAACACTGAAAAGATATTTAAAGTTAATGGGCATCATTTGAATCATTATTATGAAGGATGCATACCTCAATTTAAAGAAGTTTTAATGTTAAGTCAAGCCAAATAAACAAATGGTATGTTGGGCTGACGATGTTAAACCAAGCGCTTTGTGGGAGGCAACCCATACTTATATTGTTATGTATTACTATTTATTTTGTTAAGTGTCTTATATATTAGTTGATAATATTCCTAAACAATTGCATTTATTATAAATTAAGTCAAATATTGGTATTGGAGGAAAAGTTGGAATCGAATTGAATAAAAAAAATGAAAATTACAATTTTTGCCACTAGCGCCGACGACACCCTAGATAATGGACATCAGCGCCGGCAGCACCAATCCAGAGCGCCGATGGTGACGGGACAGCGTTGAGTGCGGTTGGACGGTTTTAAACAAATTTTGGTGGGTTTTGCCGTGATTTCACCTCATAATAATCGCCAGGATGAGTTTAAAAAGGACTAGAAGCATCCTTCAATGCCTAGTAACTTCCTATTTTTGGATTCCATGGCTTCCAATTTCAGAAATACTTTGAGGTATGGAGTTTTCAATAAAAGAAAGTTTATTAGTTTCAAAGCGCAGTGATTATATGATAAATTTATTACGAAGAGGATATTAATAGAGGAAAGAGGATTTGTTAATCATGCAGTGATCAACTTACTGGTCTGATTGATAAAATCATTCTGCAAAG
>NW_018233041.1:0-2371 GCF_001263595.1 Phalaenopsis equestris | reverse complement strand
GGAGATACATTCCGAAGAAAGTCGTAACCACTCTAGAAGGAAGAATTGTGCTTACCAGATGCAACGACAAGGGTACTTTTGGTCGACACTCCTGAAGGATGTAGAAAAATTCTGAAAAAAGTGCAAGCAAGGTTCAGAATGCACACCTTTACATCATTAGTCAGCTAGGGAGCTACAACCAATAGTCAACCCGCGATCATTCACAATGTGGGGACTTGACATTCTTGGACCCTATCCTCCATTGAGATGCCAAAGAAAGTTCCTTTTAGTAGTAGTCGACTATATTTTAAAATGGATCAAAACAAAATCACTCACTCCAATCAACGTAGAAGCTGTCTGGAACTTCATATGGTCTGACTTGATCTGCAGGTATGGACTGCCGCTCATCATCATCATTGAAAATGTGACTCAATTTGTGGACCAACGGGTGAAAGACTTCTACACAAAACAAGGGATTGATCTGAAGTTCACCTCAACCCATCACCCTAGGATGAACGGGCAAACCGAGCAATTGACAAGCTCATTTCGAGTTTGTTACGAAATAAGATCGAAATAGCCAAGGTAAGCTAGGCAGACCTGCTACCATTGGTGCTCTAGGCTATCCAAACGACACATTCTTTGGCGACCAGACAAACTCCATTCATACTAACCCATGAAATGAAGGTCGTGCTACCAGTTAAATATGTTCATCATAGCCAAAGGCTCGTCACAGCCTCCTTGTTTGCTAGAGACGAATTGACCTAGTGGCAACATACTAATAACAAGGGAGTGATGCTAGCTCTCGATCTCATGAAATAAACTTGAGCTAGATCGGCACTCTGACAGAAAGAGATTAAGAAGCAAACTGCTCGCTATTTCAACATACATGTTGGAGATAAGGCTTTTGTCATGGGTGATCCTAAAGAAGGTCAATCTAGTGGCTCACAAACAGGCGGTCGGTAAGTTAGACCAGCTTGGAGCGGACCTTATATTTTTTGACAATGTGTCTTTCCCAGGGCATATCGACTGAAAACATACACGGCAAATGAACTCCCATGGATCTGGAGTGAAGATGATCTAAAGAATTTTTTACCTTACAAAAACTTTTTATTTTTTGAATTTATTCCTTGTACACTTAAAGGGAAATGTCATTGTTTATTGTAATTTTTTATCAGTATAATAAAAGATAAACTAATTCATGTTAATCCCTCAAGCCCCGAAGATACTCGGGGAACTCAGTCAAACCTAAAATCTGTTGAATGATCGCCTTCATAGATCAAGCTTTGATTGAACTAAATGAAAGGTCTAAGAGAGGCATTGTCGACCGATCGATAACAATAAGATCACAACATAATTGATAATCCAATAACAAATTTTCATCATTAGGCATGAATCTCAATAAAATACTTGGAGCAAGTAATATTCAAATCTTGATAAAAAAATCATCGAGAGCTTTGATTTCAGCAAACTTCTAGTCAAACTGACCGGCTTGATGAGACGGATCCAATGATATAAAAACTAGTTCAATCTGAGTCAAATCAAGCTCAGATTAAGTCATTAAGCCATTGTTAGAAGATTTCTAGATGCTTTTGGAAGGACAAACTAATGTTGAATCAAGCAAGTTTATAGTCAAATCAAACATCTTAATAAGACAAATCCAACAAACCTAAAATTGCTCAAATTTGACATTGTTAAGGTATTTAAATGTCCATCAAACACCTTTTGATCGAAGGAAGCTCTCTGGATCATCCGATCAAAATGGTTCACATTCCTGCATTAATTGCACCCAAAATACTATAAATAGAGCTCCAGCTCTCTCATGGAGAGGAGCTTAGGCCTTGAGAGAAAACCTAAGGTTTTGAGAAGGAGCTAAAGTTCAGCACCATCCCTATCATCGTCAATTGCCACAGACAGTCGTCCACCACCCTGAACCTCCATCAAACACCGCCTACCGTCACCGACCACTATCAATCCCCGTCGATCACTGCCGACCGTCATTGACCACAGTCGACCGTCGTCAACACACGCCAATCTTAGTCGACCACTGCCAACCTCCGTCGACCACCGTCGACAACCACTAACTGGCGTTGAGCACTATGAAAATCGTCAATCATCGCCAATTGTCGTCGACCACCACCAACCAGACCTCTTCGATCGACGTTGTAACTTAGAAAATCTTGCAACTTTTTCTCATCTGTGAGACAAGGAGCCTCTGTAATCATCAACCTGTATTGGATTTTTACAACTGATCCATGCCTCATGATTTTTTTTCTTTTATGATTTTTCCACGTAAAAACCTCTGGTTTCATCACTAGTTATTGTCTTTTACCTAAGTGTGTGCTAAATTGTCATGCAACGCCAAAACGATAATCAATTACTCTACCGTCGCGAA
>NW_018233040.1:0-588 GCF_001263595.1 Phalaenopsis equestris | reverse complement strand
CACCTTATATGCTCGTGTACGGGACCGAGACTGTGTTACTGCTAGAGATCCAGACACCATATCTCAGAGTCACCGTTGCCAACCAACTTACAACAGAAGAAAGCACAAAACTCAGGCTTGAAGAATTGGAGAGTCTCGAGGGAAAACGATTGGAAGCACAACAACATTTGGAGCTATACCAGGCAAAGATGGTACAAGCCCATGACAAATTGGTCCGGCCAAAAAATTGGTGACCTCGTACTCGTGCTCAAAAGACCTATTCTTGCTCACCGCAAAATAGGTGGAAAATTCGAGCCAACTTGGGAGGGATCATTTGTCGTTGAGAAGTTTTATGCAGGAGGAGCCTACCGGTTAGTGGACTTTCGGGGTGAAAGACCCATGTTACCGATAAATGGACGATACCTGAAAACCTATTACGCGACCTGATGCTGCTTAATGCCGCTTACCTCTGCTTGCTTCTGCTTGTTTTGAAACTTTGAAACCTTGATTTTTTTAGGGTTATCTATATGGCAATATGTCTTTGATTGAGTCAAAATCTTGTAATTAATCTCACATATAATGAAATTTTTCAGAAAATTTTTGAACTTT
>NW_018233039.1:0-323 GCF_001263595.1 Phalaenopsis equestris | reverse complement strand
TATTTAGAAGTTATTACTGTTTTGTCAAAATATCAACAATACCAAAAATATTTGACTTTTAATTACTGTCAAATTATCTATAGTTTAAGTAATTGTCTTTTTAAAATAGAAGTTTGTTGTTTGAAAGTGCATATTGTCAATTTTCCCATGGGATCGATATTCAGTGCTTAATTAAAAAGTCCTATATTACTTGATTACGATATGTATACTTGCGTTGTATCCCGATATATAAATAAATTAAAGAATTAAATTCTTATTTTTTTAGAATCAAGTTTTTGATTTTGACCGAAGGAAAATATGTTGAGCTTTTCATACCTATTTTA
>NW_018233038.1:0-481 GCF_001263595.1 Phalaenopsis equestris | reverse complement strand
GATTAATGAAGAAGGTAGAACCATATTAAATTTTGACTTGACGTATGATTTTGTTATTATTAATACTTTATTTAAAAAAAAGAAATGAGCATATTATTACTAATAAGAATGAATCCAATAAAGCACAAATTGATTATTTTCTTATGAGAAGAAGGGATCGTCGAGAATACAAGGATTGTAAGGTCATTATAAGCGAAAATTTAAGCACTCAGTTTAAGTACTCATCATCGATTATTAATTTTGGATTTTAAGATGAAGAATTGTAAGATAAAGAATACTAGGAAATCATTGTCATAGAATTAGAATGGGACACTTAAAGACGGGAAAAAATTATGTTTATGAGTTAAATCAAGATTTCAAGATTTGGGAGATTCATGAAAAGACAAATTCTATGTGGGTTAAATTTTCAAACACTATTAAACAAGCAACAAAAGATTTACCAGAAAAATCAAAAGGAAAAATTTTTATAACTAAAAATAGT
>NW_018233037.1:0-357 GCF_001263595.1 Phalaenopsis equestris | reverse complement strand
GTTATTGTATATTTATTAAGTTAAAAGTTAACTATATAAAAATTAGGAAATTTTACATAAATATACCACATAAATCTTAAGTATTTACATATCTAACACTCAAAGGTATGAGTGCAAACGAGCCGAACATGAGCAAGCCCAGGCTCAGCTTGTGTTAGGCTCATTAAGAAATATCACTATTCGTGTTCGGTTCGTTTATATTTCGAACATAAAAAAAATGTTCGTGTTTAAAAAAAATGTTCTTGTTCGGCTCGTTTGCTTAGCGAGCGGAACACGAGCTGTTTGCGAACAAATAGTCATTTTGACAACCCTAGTCATGCAGCCGTAGGATGTTAAGGATTGAGGCGAGATTTAAAT
>NW_018233036.1:0-324 GCF_001263595.1 Phalaenopsis equestris | reverse complement strand
TGTCAAGTTTTTGGCGTCGTTGTCGAGGAAGCTTCAGAAAGAACTTTAGGAGAATTTTGGTTGAAGTAATTAGGCTTAGACTTGGAAAACTGTTGTGTCGTAAAAATTGTTTTGTGTGAAAAGTATTTTTATATGAAAAGGTGTTGAAAAAAAACTATTTGTGTGAAAAATAAGGTGTTCGTGAAAATATTTTGTTGTGTTGAATATATTTCATCTATTATTTGTTTAATTGTTAATGTATTGTTTCTTGAGTTGCATATGTGAAATAAAGGATTTCCAGGACTTGTGTCTTATGATCTTAAATTTGAAAAAAAGAAAAAAAAT
>NW_018233035.1:2153-2751 GCF_001263595.1 Phalaenopsis equestris | reverse complement strand
TGAGAGTCACCATAAATGACAACGTTCGTTATATCAATTGAAATTGCCAATTCCAATCCGATGATTAAAGCTTCATATTCGGCTTCATTGTTGGTGCATGGCTCCATCAGGTGGTACAAAAACCTCAACATACCCTTATCTGGCGTAATAAAGATCAAACAGATCCTTTCCTTGCCTGGTATAACTGTGCCTGATCCCTTATTTTTCCTGGCTGATGAAGCACCTTCGAAGTACATTTCCCAGCGCTGCGCGCTGAAAAATTCCATCTGTAGTATTTGTTCGTCTTGTAATTCGTCGTTGAGAGAGGACCCAGCTGGCAGTGGGTGTGCAGCAAGAAAATCTGCTAAAATCTGTCCCTTGATAGCACGGAGGGGCACAAAAGTTATATCAAATCGCAATAAGATCATTGACCATCTTGCTAAACGTCAGGAGAGTGTTGGTCAGGTCATCAAATATTGCAATGGATTAACTTTCAAAATTAATGTGATCTTATGAGAAAGCATGTAATGTCTAAGCTTTTGAGCGGCGAAAATTAGTGCCAGACAATGCTTCTCAATAGGTGGATACCTTACCTCCGTCGGTATTAGACGACGACTCA
>NW_018233035.1:334-1398 GCF_001263595.1 Phalaenopsis equestris | reverse complement strand
GTGTTCTCAAGCTAACTCAGAAATCTCAATCCTGAGTTTCTTAACTTTTTCTTCAATTATCAATTCCTTAATTGCTTTAAGATCTGGAGGACCCTGATGGAAATCCTCAAATTGTTCCTCCATCTCGCTGGCTATTGTCACGATGATGTCAGATATTTCAGGTACTGGTTTTACTTCTTGTTTTGCAGGCTCACTTAACTGTATCGGTTCAGCGACCTTGGGTCCCCATACCTCCTTCCTTTTTGATGATGATACTCAGGACGGAACGTCTTAGTAGAGACATCGGTATGGCGAGGGAAGGGATGCTCCCCGTGGTGTAGACCGGTTACAGTGTCAGGTAATCGTCTTGTCTTTCTTTCCATGATTGCAAGAATAACAACTAAACCTCTCGAACCCAGTCTTGACTTAATCGACCGGCAACCTGAGGTCCTTGTGGGGGTATGACTGGTGGTGACTATAGCAGTATCAACTTGGTTTCCCAAACGGAGCCAAACGGGAACACGGGTATGTGACTCTACAGTCGACCTACGAGATTTTCTAGCGGACTTAATATCCTTCAAAATTTCATTCTTCATATGAGGGCAAATTGCATGTCCCACTCGTTTATGTAATTCACTAACAAAACATCCTTCTTTAATAGCAAGCCTTCTGATGACTGCACTAATTTGGGTAATGGGGCTGAATTTCTTTCCTTTCTCACCATGTCCATGAGGTGATGACAATGCAGCAGCAATCCTTCGGATACTCTCATATCCATCAGTATCTGTCAAAGGATGGAATCTACTTCCTCGCAGGAATGGGTAAATCGTGGGTAAATTTCTGGTAATACCTCTTCAACTTGATGAGGCTCTTTCTCATCAGGTGTGTTCTCAGGAGTTTAGGCTTTGATGGCCCTCTGAACTCTTCTGTTACGGTTCCTCCTTTGAGTACAGGTCAGTGGTACAGTCCTCGAACTTGATCCGATCTCAAACACAGGTGGTGGGACAGTTAATCCCTCAATCAGATTCTCAACAATCTTTACTTCTTTTCCCTTAGCAGCAGTGGGGCTAGCGGGTTTGACGGGT
>NW_018233035.1:0-294 GCF_001263595.1 Phalaenopsis equestris | reverse complement strand
CAAACTGAATTCTGCAGATGGCTCTTGAACTTCCGGGGCAGTGATCTTCATTACCACGAACGGGGCTTTCCCGAGGATGACCTCGAGGTCTTCAAATCTGGCTCCAAACTTGATGGTCGGAGCGACATTACGGGCGTTGCGATCCATCGACAGGTTGCAAGAAAAGGTCAGCGTTCTGTAAGCCATCACAGCGGGATTTAAAACAGAAAGTTTTAGGGTTAGCTATATGGCCAAAAACCTCGTAATCCTTAGTGGAAGCATTGAAAGTAGAGGTTAGTTTGTAGACCGGGCGGG
>NW_018233034.1:0-327 GCF_001263595.1 Phalaenopsis equestris | reverse complement strand
CTGTCAATCCCCAACCAGTTTGAAATCTTAAAAAATTTTCTTAATAATCTCCATCTTAGGGCAACCTAATTGGAACTTTCTAACTAGTGTAAATTTATATTTTCCTGCACGAGTTGAAATTTCAGTGTTAGAAAAGGAATTGTTGCTTTGCCTGTCTTTTTCTCTACTTTTTTAACAGTCGTCATTTCCTGCAACAGAATCATGGTAAATCTGCGGGAATACCGCACTATCTGCGAGGTGGAAATGGGAGTTGCGTTTGTGAACCACTGTAGCACAGGAAGGTTTGGCGGGATTATCACCGGCGAGGGCGACGGCGTAGGAAAGCCC
>NW_018233033.1:0-9190 GCF_001263595.1 Phalaenopsis equestris | reverse complement strand
TAGACCTCAACCAAAAATGAGGTCAACAATGGTATTAATTTAGCCTTTACGGGAGAGCTCTCCGTTGGATGACGTTAGTTTTGATGTTGAGCATATTTATTGTCCATCTTAATGTTTAATGAGAATTCTCCGTCCATTCAGATCCTCCTGTGGTCAATGATAATCATAGAACCCTTTAATGTATGATTTGGAGAAAGTTAGGGTTTGGCCCAGATGCGCACGCACGGTGGTCCTGAGGAAATAAATCTAAAGTACAATGAAAATAAAATAACTAAGAAAGAAAAAAATGGTGACAAAATATACAACATAATGGTGATAGTTGCAACAACTAAAGAAAGAAACAAAGTAATGCAATATGCACAACTACTATAATATTATGTTGTCATTAATAGTGGAAAGTAGATCTAGTTTTTCTTGAAAAAATTTTCAATGTTAAGGGTCATCAATGAGTATAGTTGAGATTGTATGAGATAACATGATCATGATACATTTTAATTCGTTTGCTCTGCACCTTTCTCAGCCAAGGTTGGGAACTTTAGCTTGAGGTATGACACGTAAGTGAAAATGTCAAAGATGGGATGGAGGGGACTCCCCAAAGATGGTGTTGTATGTCAAGTCTGAGTAGATGATAATTAAATCGATGGAGTGATTATTTTCCAATGAGATTTTGTTTTTAGAACAGGGAGATTTATTGTTCCTCAGTCAATTTTCAAACCCATATAATGACCTAGAAGCGGGTTGAAGTTTCTCTCTAGTTAGTTCTACACTGAGGAAGATGGTGTAGAACAATAGATTGATAGAGCTTCCACTATCAATTAGAATCCTCTTCACATTGAAGCAAGGTTTGCCAATGTTTGCACTGATGATAATATGTTCATGATGAGGGACTTGAACTCTCTCCAAATAAAATAATCAATAGTGACAAACTCAAAGCATGATTTTTTTTATACAGGTTCTTCAGTTGCAATGAATAGAACTTGATCAAATTGCAATGGGCCTCCAAAAATTATTTGAATTTCATTAAGAATTTGGTGACTTTTATGATACTACTTTTTTGTTTATTTCCTCAAGTGGGATAATTGTATGTTTCATTTAGTTTATTTTATTCAAATTGACCTAGATATCTATGTCAAATCATTCTTTCAATTTTTTTTCTTGAGTCTCTTACATGTTTCAGTGGTATGAACAGGATTTCAGTGGAACTGGCACTGATGTTCATGATTCTCTGAGTTCGGTTTTAGAGGGTAAGGCCACTTAATTATCTCTTCAACCCTGATGGCCATCGGAACATTAATGTATGATAGGTTAAGTGGTGTATAAACCTTCTCCAGTTGAGTTTCATGCCACTAATTTACAGGCTGAGGAGAGAGATTGTGATTATCATATTGTTTGGACTTTCCTTGTAATGAGGTTTGATTGGTTTCCCTGGGGTTTCTCTGATGCTTGCCCCTAAATTGGTTAAATTTTGTTTATATGTGCATTGATGTTCTCATTTTTTATCAATTTGAGTCTTGACATGATGCATGAGGTGAGCCTAAGATCAAACTATTACCCACATTAATGATGAGTAAAAAGGTATTGGGTGAAGCCCTTTGAGGAAGGTTCCTCTCAATAGTTTCAGATCTAACATTGGAATATGAAGAGCTTTAGCAAAGAATCAGTGAAAGTAATCTTTGAGTGACTCTCCCTCATTGTAACAAATTTCCCAGAGATGAGCTGAATCCTTGATGATCCTTTTGTTCATTAGGAATTGTTCTACAAAGATCCTGATAAGCTCATTGAACGTGTTGATAGTTCCCCTAGGGAGAGAGTAGAATCAGGTATAAGCTTGGCCCTTGGGAGCAATAAAGAACACTTAAAAAAGAAGAACATCAAATACATGATGAATGAGCATAATGGTTTGATAGTGGTCCACATGATCATAAAGGTTAGTTACCCCTTCGTAGGGATCAATGGTTAGGAGTTTCAAACCCTCTAGGATGGGGTGTTGGAGAATCGCCTTAACCAAGAGTGAAGTCTTTTTAAAGTTACAATGAGCGGGAAAGAAATCCGTATAACCCATAAAAAATTCTTCTCAAAGTATGTGTCATAGTTTCTCATGAATCAAGTTTTCAAAAATGGCAGCAAAATGCAGCTGGACCAAGTTTTCCTCGAGCTTCGAAGGGTGATTGACTGGCCTAGCCATGCAAGATGGGTGAGTGGAACTCATAGTATGAAGAAGGTTGGCATCCTGCTAAGGAAGGGTTCCATCTCACGGAGGGGGACCCGTACTTACTACGTGACTTGGGTATCTCATTGGATTATAAATTGATAATAAGTAAGCTCCATCTAGTTGAGCAGGCATCAACTGTCGAATCTCATGTAGGAGTTGGAAGATCTCATGTTGAAACTCCTCCATCCTGCTCACTAGGTCCTCCAAAGAGATACCCAAGTCTCCTTTGCTGGGAGGATAACATGTTTCAGGGTAGGAGAAGGAAGAGGCTTGACACCCTTGGCTCTATGACTATTCCTCTAAAATGGTGATTGTTTGAGCGAGAGGCTCTGTTGCTATGAGAGTTTCATCTGGTGGTCATTCAACAAGTTTTGCAAGTCTTTTAGTTATGGGATTGTTCTTCCCTCGGATGACACAAAATAGATGAGTGTTGGAAGATTTCTGAGGGCATACTGATTATATAGTTTTTTTGTGTTGTTTGAAAGTTCATCACACACTCATGTAGTTAAAGTGAGAGATAAAGACACCAGAATCATTTACGTCTAAAACTTGAAGAGAAACAAAAATCACGAGTCTTAGACTAGTCAGAAGGGTCTGATATAGCGGGTGATTTCATGTTCAAACTTATGTTTTACAGGAGAGAAATAATTACATAGTTCCTCAAAATATAATATTCCTATGTCGAAGGAATCATTGCGCAGTGGTCGGGAGTGATTGCAGATGGAAGTTATTGGAGCGCCAGTATACCGTCTTCAAGGCATCTCACTATATGGTGTTCAGAATGGTGCACTGCTTTGTATGGTGTCTCGTCACTTTACAATGTCAGTCTTTACTCTACATGGCATTTCATTGTCACGAGCAGGGGGGGCAATCGATGGTGGTCAATGATGGTTAGTGAGCTGTGAGTGAGGATGGTAGGAGACTGGTGGAGCAGGATGCATTCACCATGCCTTTGGTGCTGGAACGACACTGAAATTCAGCTTCTTCTTCATGCATTGGTTCCAAGTCCAGTTCTTCCTCTGTTCAAGCTCTAGGTTCATTTTCATGAGAGGGATAAGACTGTTGGGTAATGTGGAGACCCGATCCACCAAATTTAATTAGCTTCTTAATTAAGTATCTCACCTACCACACCCACATACCTCCCACCTACCACTTCCCATCTACCGCTCACATACCTCCCACCTACCGTTGTCATGGTTTCTATAAATAATCTCTTTTGGTTTAAAGGAAGCTAAGTTAAGCAATGGACAAGCCAAACAAGACCAAACCAAGTCATCTTGAGAGCTAAGAGAAAGAGAGGAAGAGAGAGAGAGAGGAAGGGAGAGAAGAAAATAGAGATTGTTTTTGTAAACGTCGAGGCACTCGACGGTGTAATTTCTTGAATAAATAAATCCTCTACAGCTCTGTGGATGTAGGCAAGTTTGTCAAACCACGTAGATCTGTGTGTCGCTCTGGTGTTTTTTTATTCCATTTTCTGCTTTATTGTCATCGTTTTTTCACAACAACTGGTATCAGAGCCCCAGTTCGGATCTAAGGAAGAACGATGGTCGGAGACGAAGTGAAGGTTTCGGGGATCGAGAAGTTTGACGGCACGTATTTTGAATACTGGAGGATGTAGATTGAGGATTACCTCTGTGGGAAGAAACTTCATCTTCCACTACTGGGAAAGCGACCAAAGAAGATGGAAGAGGCTGATTGGAATCTGTTGAATCAACAGGTTCTGAGGGTTATTCGATTAACTCTATCAAAGTTTGTTTCTCACAATGTCATAAAGAAGAGGACGATGACAGATCTTATGACGGCCTTATCAGATATGTATGAAAAGCCATCGCCAAATAACAAAGTGCACTTGATGAAAAAGTTATTCAACCTGAAGATGACAGAAGATGTGTCTGTTGTTCAACATCTGAATGATTTTAACACCATCACAAATCAATCATCGTCCGTTGAAATTGGTTTTGACAATGAGATACGTGCGCTAATATTGTTGGCTTCATTGACAAATAGCTGGGAAGCCATGAGGATGGCAGTTAACAACTGTCCGTCATCTAACAATTGATTGTTGATTCCAGAGGGAGATCACAAGACAGAAACTCAAATCGTGGAAGATAAAAATCAAAGTCAGGTCAGCAGGCAACCTGCTGGAATTGTGGCAAGGCTGGCCACATAAAAAGGAACTGCAGGAATCCTAAGAAGAAAGAGAATGGTGGCGCTAATGTTGTAACTGAAGAAATACATAATGCACTATTTCTGACAGTTTACAATTTTGTTGATGACTGGATACTGGATTCAGGGGCTTCCTTCCATACATCTTCTCATCGGGAGTTAATGCAAAATTATGTTGCAGGTATCTTTGGGAAGATACATCTAGTTGATGGAAAAGCTCTGGACGTGGTGGAGATGGGAGATGTTGATATTGCACTCCCTAGCAAGAGCAAGTGAACTTTACAAAAGGTCAGACGCGTTCCTGAGTTGAATAAAAACCTCATCTCTTTTGGGCAGCTCAATGAGGGTGGTCATTCGGTAGTGTTCTCAGATAACATCTGGAAGGTTACCAAAGGAGCATTAGTATTGGCTCGAGGTAAGAAAACTAGCATACTATATATTACTACAGGTTTACTCAGGCGAGAACACATGATTCGGATGTGCATTATGGGAAAGCAGAAGAATGTAAATTTCCCATTTTCTGAAAAGTGGCAGAGCGCCAAAAGCAGGAAAACCGAACTTTGTACAAACAAATGGTGGAGAAACATAGAGTTATGAAGAAATCTTGCAAAATGAGAATTCGAGCAAGTGTGAGCCAAGCCAAGCAAGACCAAGCAAAGTCCTCTTGAGAGCTAAGAAAATGAGAGGAAAAGAGAGAGAGAGAGGAAGGGAGAGAAGAAAATAGAGATTTTCTTGTAAATGTCAAAGCGTTCGACGGTGTAATTACTCAAAGAAATAAATCCTCTGCAGCTCTGTGGACGTAAGCAAATTTGTTGAACCACGTAAATTTGTGTGTCGCTCTGGTGTTTTTATTCTGCGTGCATTTTTTATTTCATTTTTTGCTTTATTCTCGTCATTTTTTCACAACAACTAAGCTCCTCAGGAGTTAGAGTTCATGGAGTTCAACAATCTATCAGAGGACACAGAGTAGGACAGAGATGGGAATGAGAAGGAGAATGGGTCTGGGGCACCCATTCCTATTATTCCGCGGGCAGGTCCAGAGTCATTCACTACTCCATTCGTCGTTCGCAGGTCAGTGAGGAGCAGGCGTTCACTGCAGTGTTATTCACCAAATTTGAATTACATCTTGCAGACAGATAGTGGAGAACTATAGAGCTATGAAGAAACCTTAACATATGAAAATTCTAGTAAGTGGGAGCTGATCATGAAAAAGGAGATGGATTCCCTGCTAGAAAATCAAACATGGGGACTGTTAGAATTTCCATCGGGAAAAAAGGCATTGCACAATAAGTGGGTGCACCGGATAAAGACTGGGCTTATATGGCCTGAAGCAAGCTCCCAAACAGTGGTACAAAAAGTTTGATAAATTCATGCTCAATACAGGGTTCAAGAGATGCCAGACAGATCACTGTTGTTATGTCAGGTACTTTGACCATTCTTATATCATTCTATTATTGTAAGTGGATGATATGCTTATTGCAGGGGCCAGCATTGATGAGATAAATAATCTGAAGAAGCAGATGTCAGAGCACTTTGCAATGAAGGATTTGGGAGCGGCAAAACAAATCCTTGGCATAAGGATTGTTAGAGATCGAGTCAAAGGCATGCTGAGATTTTCATAGGCTGAATATGTGAAAAATGTGCTTAGCAGATTCAATATGGATAAGGCGAAGCCAGTTCACACACCTTTAGGCAGTCACTTCAGACTCAACAAAAATCAGTCACCCAAGTCAAATGAGGAACAAGAGGAACAAGACTACATAAGTAAGATTCCTTACGCTTCAGCTATTGGTTAACTTATGTATGCTATGGTATGTACCAGACCGGATATTGCCCATGAAGTGGGAGTTGTGAGCAGATACATGAGTAATCCAGGGAATGAACATTGGGAAGCTGTGAAGTGGATTTTGAGGTACCTAAAATGTTCTTCAAAAACCTGTTTGTGTTTCTCAGGAAAGACCCTAGAGGTACAAGGCTATGTTGATGCAGATTTACCTGAAGACATTAACAGTAGGAAGAGTACAATAGGTTATGTTTATACTTTTGACGGCACTGCAGTGTCATGGGGCTCAAATCTACAGAAGACAGTTTCTTTGTCCACTACAGAAGTTGAGTAAGTTGCAATGTCAGAAGCCGCTAAGGAGATGATATGGCTGCAGAGTTTCTAGTCGAAATTGGGTAAGGAGGTTCAGAAGGGCACTCTCTACAGCGATAGCCAGAATGCCATATTCTTAGTTAGAAATCTAGCATTTCAATTCAGGACCAAGCACATTCAGATTATGTATCATTTTATTCGATCACTGTTAAATGACGGACATTTGCTACTTGAGAAAATTTGTGGAAGCAAGAACCTGCTGATATGTTGACCAAGGGCGTTACACTTGAGAAACTGAAGTTGTGCTCAACTTCAGTTGGACTTCTGGCATGAAGACAGGGGCTTCGAGTTGCAGAGGTGGAGGATATCATGTTTGAGGAAAATGTCGGTACAGCTAGTAGGTGATGCATTCAGTGTCTCAGTCTCCAAGTGGGAGAATTGTTGGGTAATGTGGAGACCAGGTCCACCGAATTTAATTAGCTTCTTAATTAAGTATCTCTTCTACCGCTCACCTACCACACCCACATACCGCTCACCTTATGGCTACCACCTACCGCACCGCTCTCATGGTTTCTATAAATAGTCTCTTTTGGTTTAAGGGAAATGCAAGCCAAGCAAAGCCAAGCAAGGCCAAGTCAACTCATCTTGAGAGCTAAGAGAAAGAGAGAAGAGAGAGAGAGAGGAAGAGAGAGAAGAAAATAAAGATTTTCTTGTAAACGTCAAGGCGCTCGACGGTGTAATTCCCCAAAGAAATAAATCCTTTGCAGCTCCATGAACGTAGGCAAATTTGCCAAACCACGTAAATCTGTGTATCGCTCTGGTGTTTTTTCTGCGTGCAATTTTTATCGTTCCATTTTTCGCTTTATTGTCGTCGTTTTTCACAATAACTGATATCAAAGCCTTGGGTTCGAATCTAAGGAAGAACAATGGGTGGAGACGTAGTGATGACATCGGGGATCGAGAAGTTCAATGACACAGATTTTACTTACCGGATGATGCAGATAGAGGACTACCTCTATGGGAAGAAACTTCATCTTCCGTTATTAGGAAAACAACCAGAAAAGATGAACCTACCGCTCACCTACCTCCCACCTACCGCTCTCATGGTTTCTATAAATAGTCTCTTTTGGTTTAAAGTAAAGCTAAGCCAAGCAAGGGGCAAGCCAAATAAGGCCAAGCCAAGTCATCTTGAGAGCTAAGAGAAAGAGAGGAAGAGAGAGAGAGAGGAAGGGAGAGAAGAAAATAAAGATTTTCTTGTAAATGTCGAGGCGTCTGACGGTGTAATTCCTCGAAGAAATAAATCCTCTGCAGCTCTGTGGACGTAGGAAAATTTGCCGAATCACGTAAATTTGTATGTCACTCTGGTGTTTTTCTGCGTGCAATTTTTTTCGTTCCATTTTTTGCTTTATTGTCATCTTTTTTCACAACACTTTGTCACACAACGGTTCCAAGCCCAACTCTTCCTCCACTCAAGCTCTAGGTCCATTTTCATGAAAGAGATAGTACTCTCTTTTTAGAGTCTAGGAGAGACCTCCTTACAAATATTAAATGAATCCAAATCACTTCATCAAACGACGTAAGAAAATTCCTCATTCAAACATTCTTTGGTAAACATATTAGTGTCACTACGATGGCATGCCAAATGACAAACTTTCTTGATCACTAATCATATACAAATTCGATTTTACTTTACATCAAGTTATGCCCGAACATAACTATCAATTTCAACTAATAATTAAAAAATATATATATATATTCATTTATTATAAACAAAAACAAATTTCATTTAAACTTCTGATTTAACTGAAACCATAAGATAACTTCATCATCAAACTAAATGTATTAATCCCATAACTATAATCCTAAATCATTACTCCTTCCCATTGGAAGGCAGTTCAGTTAACGGACATCATCAGTCAGCAGCATGCACAGTGGCAGTGATAAATTTTAGCAGACAGGTTCCATCATTGACAGAAAAAAACGAGCACTGAAGCCACCAATAAGTGGGCTGTGAGAACCCAACGGTCCTCTTAAAACCTCGTATTTTGTAAGGAAATATATAAAAATGCAAATTTGCAAAGGAAGGCACTGTTGCAGTTGGGGGAGAGAATACACGTTTCGAGCCATGGAGGGAATTGTACATCCTGTAATGTCACGTCAGGGACAAAAGCTAGGACTAATTAGTAATTGCTCGGTGGGACTGCAGAGCATGCAAGAGAACTTAGCACAAATATGAACATCAACCTTTCGCACTCATATAGCTTCATGGCAGATCTTTCAGTACATGTTTAGGGCTCGCCAATCACATGCTAGTGTCGAGTAGATTCTTGTGCCAAGTATCTACTGTCTGCAGAAAATTTTCCTGCTGTCCAGATGTAAGGATATTTCGGATTAATTTTTTTTTAGCACAGAGGAATGTTTTTTTCGTGTTATTTCACTTTATTCAGGTGTTATCATGATAGTATACATGTATTATTGTGTTCTTGGAATATTTTCAGTGTTATAATAACACAATAACACTTGAATAACGCGGGTTAACACAGGAAGAAAATTTGTCTGTGTTACCGGACCAGATCACAAGAAAAAGAGTATTTTTTTTTTTTCTAATCAGCTCCACGTGAAGATGATTCATTGGACTCTGGATGTATCCCTACATCCGAAGTCCGGACGTAATAATTTTTTCTACTTGTCTGCGAGAATTCATGGGGAATAATTCG
>NW_018233032.1:0-615 GCF_001263595.1 Phalaenopsis equestris | reverse complement strand
AGAGTATACCCAAGCACCGATGGGTCTCAGACTTCGGAAATTATGATGGATGAGCCATACGTCCCACTGGGGACAGATCAGTATGTACCATGGAGCCCAGGGCTGTACATCCCGTTAGATGCCGAGTCTCGTGTTCCAGATCAACCAGCGCCAGTTTGGGTTCCTGCTAATGCTCAAAGGGAGGAATGCCCACAACAGCTACCGACCCCTAGTACGATGGAGTACTACAAGATAAGCAAAGTAAATAATAGAGAATTTGAATTTTATGAAGAAGTTTAAGGAAAATTTGTCAACATACTAAAAGGCCTGAAGCTGTATACCAGGGTATTCTCCGAGAGTGATGAAAGACGCATTCTGGACTGCATCTTTGATTTGAGAGATAGAGGTAAGGTGGGCCTTCTCATGGAAAGAATATACTCTGAGCCAAAGAAATAGATGAGAGGAAAAGAGAGAATCACCATTCAGTGCGGCTGCTGTTATAACTTCACAAATGACAGACAGGGGAATTCGCCAGACATGACCAAGTAGATCCACTCCCGCCAATGATAAAGTGGATGATAAAAAGAATGGTTAGATGGATTATTCTGCATGCTACCTGCATTCCAAATAGTTGTA
>NW_018233031.1:0-353 GCF_001263595.1 Phalaenopsis equestris | reverse complement strand
TAGTGGTTTATCTGATTGTACATCGTCTCATATTCTCTTTACTCATCATCTTCTAACGAGATCCTGTACTGAGGTTTCTTTTATTTTGTCATCATTATCTTGTTTTCGGAACTGTCTTCATCACCGATGTTGATGATCTGCTTAGTCCTTTCAACAATTGTATTGGCTCTTCTTCATCCACGTCCCCGGCCTCGATCTCGAGTGCGTGAACTATAAGAACCTTCATCATCATATCGTAAGGAGGTAGTTGAATGGTCTCCTTTTTGTTCTTTTTTAGAATTTTTATTTATTGTAACTTCTCGGGAGAAGAAGGTTTTTTTTGGAAATGTATAATAAGCAGCATCTTCATGAAT
>NW_018233030.1:0-368 GCF_001263595.1 Phalaenopsis equestris | reverse complement strand
AAATGGACGATACCTAAAAACCTATTACACAGCCTAATGTCGCCTGCCTCCGCTTGCCTCTGCTTGCCTTGAAACTTTGAAACTTTGATTTTTTTAGAGTTATCTATGTGGCCACATGTCTATGACCGGGTCCAAATTTTTTAATTAACCTCAATATAATGAAAATTTTGAGAAGATTTTTGAACATCACACGTTCTCTTTTCTACTTTTGAATTTAAATATTCTATTAAATTAAACAAAACTCACACATAAAATGAGTAATCCTTTTCATGAAAACAAACTAAAATTTAATTTAATGAATACATTGTTTTGTTCTTGATCGTGCCAAGCTTTGGCCCACTGATGTTTCTTTCTATCGTCTGCAGAAA
>NW_018233029.1:78677-83271 GCF_001263595.1 Phalaenopsis equestris | reverse complement strand
ACGGGAAAACCCTACACCAAAAATAGTGCCGACAGTAGTATATAACCTTAAAATTCCTTTCATACCTTTTTCCAAGAACAGCTCCAATAACATAATCACTAGCATTACACATCAGTTCAAATGGTTTCTCCCAGTTAGGTGAAATTATAATAGGGGTTGTTATTAATTTTTGCTTTAATAACTCAAAGGCATTTAAATAATTTTCAGTAAATTCAAATTTCTTATCCTTTTCTAAAAGTTGGCATAGAGGTTTAGTAATTTTTGAAAAATCTTTAATAAAACTCCTGTAAAAACCAACATGTCCAAGAAAACTCCTAACCTCTCTTACATTAGTAGGAGGTGTTAGTTTAGATATAAGTTGAATTTTTGCAGTCTGCTTCCATACCATTTTCCAAAATTTTATGTCCTAACACAATTCCTCCTGCAACCATAAATTGACATTTCTCCCAATTTTGAACTAAATTAGTTCTTTCGCATAACTCCATAGCTTTTTTAAGATAATTTAAGCATGCGTCAAATGATGTTCCAAATACAGAGAAATCATCCATAAATACTTCCAATCCATTATCAATTAACTTACTAAATATAGACATCATACATCCCTGGAATGTTGCAGGCGCATTACATAATTCAAAAGGCATTCTTCGAAAAGCAAAAGTTCCAAAAGGACTAGTAAATGTTGTCTTTTCTTGATCCTCAGGAGCAATAGGAATTTGATGGTAACCAGTATATCCATCTAAAAAACAAAAGTATTTGTGCCCAACAAGTCTATCTACTATTTGGTCTAAAAAGGGTAAAGGAAAAAAAATCTTTCCTAGTGGTAGTGTTTAATTTTCTATAATCAATGCAAATACGCCACCCAGTAACTTGTCTGATAGGTATTAATTCATTATTTTCTTTTATTTCAACAGTCACTCCTCCTTTCTTAAGAACACAATGAATTGGACTTACCCAAGCACTATCTGAAATAGGATATGTAATTCTAGTATCGAACCAATTTAAAATTTCCTTTTTAACTACTTCTTTCATCATTGGGTTTAATCTTCTTTGTGGATCAACTCTTGGTTTATATTGTTCATCTAGTATAATTTCTGTGCATACAGATCGAAGGACTGATTCCCTTAATATCAGCTAAGGTCCAACCAAAAGCTTTATTATATCTTTTTAATGTCTCTAACAGTCTTTGCTCTTGAAAATCATTTAATTCTGAAGATATAATAACAGATAATTTAGATGAGTCTCCCAAAATCACATACTTCAAGTGGCTAGGCAATATTTTCAACTCAAGTTCAGGTGATTTTAGAATTGACGAAACTAGATTCTTATCAGCATTTTCTATAATATCCAGCATCTCAAATATTTCTTGAACATAATCTAATTCTTCGTTTTCTATTTTGTCCAAAATAACTTCATCATTATCTCCAAATTGTTCTTTCTTTGAAATGTTCTTTCAATAGATGTTCACTAATTTCCATGCAAAAACATTCATTATCTCTTTCAACAGTAGGGTATTTCATAGATTTCACAATGTTAAAAGTCACTTCTTGATTGTTAACTCTCATAGTTAATTCTTCTTTTTGAACATCTATCATAGCTTTTTCAGTAGCTAAAAATGGTCTTCCTAAAATGATAGGTATTTCTTTATCTTCCTCCATATCTAAAACAACAAAATCCACAGAAAAGATAAATTTATCAACTTTTACTAACACATCTTCTATAACTCCCTTAGGATATGTAACTGAACGATCTGCTAACTGAAGAGTTATAGAAGTAGGTGAGACTTCTCCTAATCCTAATCTTTTGAAAATTGATAGAGGCATAAGATTAATGCTGGCTCCCAAATCACATAAAGCTCTTCCATAAAATTTTTCACCGACAGCACATGGTATAGTGAAACTACGAGGATCTTTTAATTTTTCTGGAAGCTTTTTCTGAATAATTGCACTACACTCTTTGCTAAGTGCAACAGTTTCATTATCAGTGAACTTCCTTTCTTGTTCAGAGTATCTTTCATAAATTTCACATAGTTGGACATTTGCTCTAAAGCTTCTACGAAGGGAATATTTACCGTTAATTTTATAAGAATTTCTAAAAACATGAAAAATTGTTTATTTTGTTTATTTTGCTTCAATCTTTGAGGAAATGGTGGTGGAGTTTTCTCCACAGTAATTTTCATTAGTGTAAGTGCATATCTAATTCTGGGTATTCATGATTCTTTTCTTTTTCTGTATCTGCTTTCTCTTTTTCATTTTCCGTTTCTTTTTGTACTCTTGTTTCCAATTCTTTTCCACTTCATAATTGTATCGCTTTGATTTGTTCTTTTCCTTGATCTTTAGGATTTGGTTCCACAGTACTAGGAAAAGTTTTTAGTGTTCAGTTACTAAGCGCAGTAGCGATATGCCTTAATTGAATTTTAATATTCATAATAACAGTTAATTTTGTAGTTGATTTCCTTAAATTTGTAATCAATTTCCTTGATTCTGCAATTGTTGACCCATGTTTAATATAAGCTCTTCCATAGACCAATTCTTTTCCTTAATTTGAGTGTTACTGTTAAATCTTGAAGGATAAGAATGTCTATAATTAACATTTCCTTGGTTGGATGAATTTCCTAAAGGGTTCACTAGGTTGTTCGTCCATTGTTGATTTGTAGCAGAATTGTTATTCCAATTAAAATTTAGATGATTCTTCCAACCTGGGTTATAATAGTTTGAATAAGGGTTGTTGGGTCTATTGTTAATATCATTTAAAGTCTTATATGAAGGTTGAACAACCACAAATTGCCCAGATGAATTCTCTTCCATCATAGTAGGTGTTGGAGAATAATTCATTCCAGAATGATCTAATTTCTTTGATATTGCAGCAATCTGCGAAGCTAACATAGATATTGCATCAGAATTGTGGATACTAGCTACTTTTTTTAGGATTTACCCTTTCAGAGGGCCATTGAAAATTGTTGGTAGTCATCTCTTCTATTAATGAATAAGCCTCATCAAGTAGTTTTGACATTAGAGAACCATTAGCCACAGCATCTGTAATCAATCTAAGAGATCCCACTAATCCATTATAAAAAGTTTGATCAACCAATCTGGTAATGAATGATGAGGGCATTTTCTAAGAAGATCTTTAAATCTCTCCCAAGCTTCATATATTGACTCTCCATCAATTTGACGGAACGATGTTATGTCATTTCTAAGTTTAGTAGTTTTAGATGGATGGAAATATTTGGATAGAAATTTCTGTGAAAGTTCTCGCCAAGTTATAATAGATCCTGGTGCTAACGAATTTAACCACATCTTATCCTTATCCCTAAGTGAAAAAGGAAAAAGTCTAAGTCTAACAACATCGTTTGAAACTCTATCATATTTAAAGGTAGCACACAGTTCTAAAAAACTAGCGAGGTGTAAATTAGGATCTTCATTTAGTGTACCTCCAAATTAATTGTTTTGTACAATTTGGATAATAGCAGGTTTAAGCTCAAATGAATTAGAAGCTACATCAGGATTTTTGATAGATAAGTGAATTTCATTTGCTATAGGATTTGCATAATCTCGTAGGGGTCTAGGTTGGTGTTCATTTTCTATTCCTTGATTGTTTATGTTTTTTTCCATTGTATCAGAATTTCTAGGTTCTCTTCTCAGTCTTCTAATTCTTCTAACAGTGCGTTCTATTTCCAAATCGTAGGGTATAAGATTTTGAAGTCCAAATTTACGCATACAATTTGAAATCAGTACATAGAAAAATAGTTAACTAAATATGAAAATAAGTTGCAATTCAATTAAAAATGTTCTAATAGTCCTAATTTGTCCGTTACTCTAATTATGATTCTTGTTTACTCCCCGACAACGACGCCAAAAACTTTACTTCCACTTCATATATGCTTAAAAATACAAATATTTAATACTGCTACTAAAAAATTTAACTCGTCAGCAATATTCCTCAACAACGACACCAAAAACTTAATAACGGTTATAGATTTGATAAAGATGTATATAGAAAATATTCAATAATGGAAAAGTCACACTTATCAAGGTAAGTATACGTATCGCTCAAGTAATATATGACTCTAATGGAGTCCTAGATATTGATCCCACAGGGAGTAATATTAGAACTACGAACTATGATTTTAGAAAAGCAATACTTTATTCGCAACAATGAAATTCAAATTGCTTATCTGTCACTAATAGGCAATTAAAATAAATATGTAATTTTGATAACTCTTAAATGAATTATTTAAATTAATAAAGTTTTTAATGTGATATGCAATATATAAGAAAACATCATTCTCCTTGTCAAGAAATTATAGTGAATAGATAAAGTAAATCAGTTAAAATTGTGTTGTGCCAAATAGGAGCATACCTATTCTTTACCCTTTGGTCCAGGCATAATGAACATTGCCTATTCCTATGCTTGTTTACTGAATCTGCAGCTAGGCTGGGAGAATACTGGCTCTCACTTTGGAGCTCCCACGTTCTCCTCGTAACATCTACACTTTCTACACTTTAGCACCCAA
Organism: Phalaenopsis equestris; assembly: GCF_001263595.1. Lineage (NCBI taxonomy): Eukaryota > Viridiplantae > Streptophyta > Magnoliopsida > Asparagales > Orchidaceae > Phalaenopsis > Phalaenopsis equestris. Next base: position 78,758 of record NW_018233029.1, on the reverse strand, counting down.
ACAATAGGACTAAATTGGGGATTTTAGTCTGTCACTCTAAAATCTCCAATTCTATGCCCGATAATTTTATTATTTATTTGC
>NW_018233029.1:20654-78508 GCF_001263595.1 Phalaenopsis equestris | reverse complement strand
AATCAATTCAAATCACCATTTCACAAATCTCAAGACAAGGAGAAAGACAGAGAAAACTACTCAGAACTCATGTGGAAGACACAACAAAACTGGAAATTCATATATAAAAGTGAATTCATACAAACTACAACAAGTAAATAACACTTATCTTTAATTTCTCCCCAAGCAAACTCCTTGAAGTTCCTCTGAATCTCTTCCTTTCTTTACAACACACAAAATTCCTCTTTGAAGCGGCAAGGAGGAAGAAATCTCTCACTTTCCCTCCACTCTTACAATCTCTCGAAGAATTCCTCACAATTAGACACTCTAGTAAACTCTCTACACACTAATGGAACCTCTCTAACCTCTAGGAATCCTTATTTTGGGCCAAAATCTTCTCTTTAAGGATGTGGATGAGTTTTCCCAAGAGTTGCCTAAGCATCCCTCCAAAATTCATCCTCATCCAATGCATTGTTGGAATTGCGTTGTGCCCCCCCCCCGCCGATCTCACTGTCGGCAGCCTCGAGGGCGCCGTCGGTGGGCTTTTTAAATCATTAAATCTAGTGTCTCGGGAATTTCTCGCCGTCGGTGACCTAGTTCAAATTTTAACATTTTGGTCATTTTCGCTCCAAATTTGGTCCTTTTTGCATCTTTTTGCTCCAATGACTCTAATTCATCATTGCTGCAACAAAACATCAAAAATATCTTTCTTTATAGTGTAATATCATCAAAAATAGTGTAAAATAGGTATCAAAATCTCAACATATTTTCCTTTGGTCACTGGAACAATTATTTGTGAAAAGATTTGCTGGAGCGCAGCATCATGTCTCCATAGGAGAGCTCATGATGGAAAAACAAATGCCCAATTAGACTTTGGTGGATTGCATCTTGAGGTGGAGAAACCTTAGCATGAAGTGTGAATCTCAGCTATAGGAACATAATGCAATTGAGATTTTACTCAAAAGCATTCATGGCCCAGTAGCTTTCAGGCTCAAGGGACTTACCATCAAATCCTTCGAGAAGCTACTCAGTAAAGCCAACAATCTTCAAGAAGAAACCAAACATATAGATTCACACAAGAAGTCCAAGAAAATCAGAATGTTTGAAAAGAAATCAGGAACAACAGCGACTGTCGACAAGGGAAAAAAACTGAAAACATCCGATGAAGATATATGCAAAAAATTCTCATCAACTCTTCATCACAGCAGGCTCAGAAACAGAATAGCCAATCTAGCCAGCGATCGCCTCAAGGAAGATCATCTCGAACAGAGAATAAGAGAATAACTTTGGCAGAACAACAGAAAATGGTGTATTCTTTCAAAGATAAAGCGTGTCTAAAATGTTTAGAAGTCTGATGAAGAAGCCTGAGTTCAGACTACCAGATCCAAAGAAGCTTGAAGAAGATGAACCAAATTATTGCCATTACCACAGATTGCTGGGGCACACTATAGAAGAATTTTTTATCTTTAAGGATTGGCTCGAAAAAATCTCAAAGAAGAAAATATAATGATCCAAAAAGAATATTTAAGGGAACCTGAAAAAGGTTCCATAAATATGATTTTGGTTGAGCCAATTTCTCCTATTGATCCATATATTAGAGAAGAGGGATGGAGTACAACATGGGACGAGCTCAAGTGGGTCCTAAAACAAAAACAAAATTCATCAAAATTATCTTCTGCATATATTGGAAAAGATGAGTGGAATGAAGTTTGGAGAAAAATGTTGAAGAAAATATTAAATCAAATCCAGAATGCATCAAAATAAGCCTCCGTTCGAAATCTTCAGCCTATCAAGCCCGAGATCAATATTCCACCATAAGAGCCGTCTTCGTCAAAGGTGAACTTCCGACACTCTCTTTTGACACAATACTTAAATTTTGAATGATTACTTTGAAATCAGTCCCTAACTTCTGATTTCCTCCTTTTAAGGTTGGTCCATAACTGTCGTCTCTTTCTCTTGAAAACATTACCTAAATTTCGAATCCTCACTTTAGAATAAATGCCAAAATTATGATTCTTATTTTTCAGGGTCGCTCCCAAACTTCCGACTCTCTTCTGAAATTAATATCTTAATTGCAAATCCCCCGGGATCATCACTTACACACTAATTCCCATCCTCTAAAAATTTTTGAAATTAGATAAATCAAATTCCACTCTCCAATCCCCAGCGATAGTCTCTACTTCTTGACTTTGATCAAATATTCATCTGCTATATTCCCCAGTGAAAACAAATAGCACACACAATCCCATACTCCTTCTATATCTCTTGACTTAGGAGTTTGCATTGGTTTTGTTGAGCTTGTTGGTCAACGCCAATACACGCGGTGTGCTTGTTCGACACACCACACCTATTTGGGGTCCATTTGTTGACCTCACTTTTGGTTGAGGTCTAGTCTTTCTCTTCAGTAGCCTATGGTCTAGCCATAGGACTTTTTTATTGACTATTCTTAGAAAACTAGAAAAGGCACCCTCACCATTAGAAATTCTAAACTCTTATTTACTCGACTTGAAGTTCCACATATTGGTCCTAATCTCTAGCATTTAGTAGGTGGGCTCATTATGGGGGAGCTCAAGGAGAGTTCCTATAGAGCTATTTGACCTTAGGGTTGACCCTAGGTGTTGTTCTAGAGCTAAGGCATTCACATCCCACACTCACACTCACTCACAACCTTGAAACCCTAAATTTCTAACCTTAGTCCCTTGAGCCTTTAGGAGACTCCTGCAGTTGGTCCCCTAAACCTACTAGCCCTAGGCTAGGGTATAGCTAAGACCAGTACATAGAGGACCCAAATGGGGTTTTCATTGGTCCATGGCTTACTTTTGGTGGTTAGTTCCCCAATTTTACCCAAAATACTCAACCTTGACTTTTGCCCCTAACCTTCCCCAAATTACCTAAATACCCTTGAAACCCTAAATTTGGCAAAAATTATCAAATTTACCCAAAATACCCAAAATTGATCAAAAATACCCAAAATTGACAAATTTACCCAAAATACCCAAAATTGATCAAAAATCATTTCAAACCGTTTGAAAACACCCAAATTACCCATAATTACCAAAAATTGCCAAATTACCAAAATGCGCCTCTTGGGCCCAAAATTTTAAAAAGTCTAAAAAATCCTAAAAGTTCCCAAAACATTCCAAATATTTCCAATTTTATTTTTCTAAACTACCACATGACCCAATTTGGCCAATTTGACCATCTTTGATCAAAACCCCCAAATTGCCTTTAAAGGCCCAAATTTCCCCAAATTCAACTCAAATGTCCATCAATTTGATCCAAATCTCCAGATATTTCAATCCCAAACTCAAATTTACTCTCAATGTGACCAAAATAAACCAAATCAAAGCTCAATTAGTCCATGCTTTGAGCACAATTTTGATATAGGTCAAACCCACAATTTTGGGCACATGACCTAATCTCACCAAATGCATCCCATATCCCACTCAATTGACCACAATTGATGTTGTGAAATATTAATAACATTCCTACACATCAAAATTGACCTTCAATTGGCCTTGGTGAAACCTCAATTTCATTTAATTTCAACTTAAGTCCAATTTCAACTTTCATTTAATTTCAACTTAAGTCCAAAAATCCCAAAATTTGCCCTAAATTGGCTATGTCCCGAAATCTCATCAAATTGAATACATTAACCCCAAAATTGGCACCCAATTTATGTTGAAAACTCTTCATGAGGTTGAAAACTCTTCATGAGGTTTCTTCATGAGGTTTCTATTGACCATTTTAAACCATCAATTTGGACTTAGCCCAAAGTTAGCCCAATCTAGACCCACGTTTAGCCCAACATACCCAAATTGACCAAATCTCTAAAATCCTTCAAATTGACCCTCCAATTGAACTCAAAACCCTTTTCATCCTTCACCATCCTTCACCAAAATTGTTCATCCTTCACCAAAATTGTTCCTTACAATCACTTACATGAAATGAAAGATTTATTTTGACCACTTGACATAGTTAACCTAGCCTAAACCCAATTTTTGGTCATTTGCAGCCACTTGGACATTAAATGTTGCCTAACCACCCCAAAGTCACAAAATTAATGATTCCACAACCATTAGTTGGACCCTAAGACTGAGCCAAAACTAACCTAACCCAAGCTAAGTGAGCCATGGATCAATGGTCCCCTAAATTAAGGGATTTGATTTCCATATTTGCTTAGGCTTAAGATCTTTTTGCCAAAACTAAACCTCAGCCCATTAAATTGCTGTGACAGATTCCCCTGCTTTACGTGAGCTCCTAGCCACCTCCCCCTGCCATGGTCGACTAGCCTAGTCACCAGAAAAGCTAAAACTAAGAGCCACCTCCCCTTGAGTCTCACCCAAACAAAACCTAGAGGCGACCTCACTCAAATGAGATGTTGGAGCCTCTCTGCCCTCCACCTAACATTGCACCCCCAAATTGGCCATTACAACCACCCCTTAACCACTTTTAGAAAAGCTCACCTCCACGGCCATGGAGGGAGTGCTGAAATTTTCTCAGAGAGAGCCTCCAAAATCACTCACAAGGCTTCTTTGAGACATCGTCAGTGCAATCCAACCATCTTCCCCCACTGATTCCCACTGTGGAAGCTCAATTTTGAGCTCAAACTTCTGTCTCAAACAAGGATAGAGCTCAATACACCTCCACAGTCCACCAAAATAAAACTAAACTTTCCCATACCTTCACAACACTGGAAGAAGCCAAAGCCCCATCGAATCCCCCTTCCATAGAGCCCTTAGTATAGACTTTGATCAACACATGAAATTAGCCTTAGTCAAATTTGGGTCTAGGAATTTCACCACAACCAGAGGCTCAATCCCTAGCCTCCTTGGACTCCAACAAACGTGCCAAGCATCTCTGATTGAAGCTTCCCTTCTCAGAGCAAAGGTATTAAACTCCTCCTCATCCCGAGCCTCTTTTGATTTTCCATTTTCTTCGGTTTAATTTCATGGCATCTTAACTGTATGGATATGTTCCTCTAGTCTAGATGAACATTTAAAAAAAAATTCATTGAATTTGGTTGAAAAATGAAAGTGATATCAAGCTCAAAAGATGGACGGTTCTTGAGCTAGGCCATTGGGGATGATGATGGAACACCGTTTGATTGAGTGTATATCGGATGAACGGTCAAGATGAATCCAGACAACACTTCTTTACATGAACTACGGGACACATGGCTGCTAGCGTGGATGGCGATGTCAAATGGGAGCGTGCTATGTGGAGCTTCGGAGGTGCCTAGGATCCAGTCAGCGTCACACACTTAAATAGACAAATAAGGATTTAAATAATTCAGAGAATACCCCTAACTTTAAAAATTCATATAAAAAAAATAAAATAAAAATACCTTCTTGCTCAGTGAACAGAGGAGAATAATGTGGAAATAATTTGAAGTCCATTTGATTTGATGCATGTTTTATTTTATGTTTTATTTTTAATTAATTAAGCACTGTCTTGAGTCTTTTGATTCCCCATGCATATAAGCATTTCACCATGACTTGAACTTTTGGCATGTTATAGCCTCTGTCAAGGGGAAACCTCCCTGATTTTTCTAAAGCCAGAGGAGGCCTCTAGACAGAGATCCATATTTTACAAGTTTTAGCACATTGTGTGCTTAAATTAATCATAATAATTAGCATGTTGCTTAGGTAAATCTAAGAAAATTTTGAAAGATTTTCTTTGACCAGAGAACCCTTAAGAAAATTTCTCATGAGTCAAGTCATTTAGAATGCACCTAATCTTCATAAACCCTAAATAACTAAGATAATTAATTTTGGAAAATATAAACATCAAAATGAACTGATTTTTTATCTCCACTATTTTTTAAGATCCAGAGAACTCTCAATAAAAACTTCAAAGCATTTTGAGTCCATTTGATGGCCTAAATTGATTTTTTAGGTTGAATATCCTTTTTGGCAATAAAATGATTTTTAATGATCAAAATATAACTCAAAAAATTATGAAAACTTATTTTTGGAGTTCTTTGTGATCAGGAGAATTTTATAAAAATAAAATGGCACTTAAAATAAAAACTTCATTTTTAGCCTATTTTAAATATTTAAATAATTAAAAAGTCATAAAAATCACAAAAATAATAAAATTCATCGAACTGTTCAAAATTTTTTTCTAAGCACTTAAAAAAAATTGGAATGTTTTTCCTGATTTTCTAAATAAAGATATTGTATTTTGAATATTAAAATAATTTTTAAAGGCTAAAAAATGGATTTCCACTAAAAGAATTCCAATAAATTAGATAAAAATAAAAAATATATAAAATTTACTTCTCTGGGTTCTTTGACCTCAGGAAGATTTTTCAAAAATGCAAAACTTAATTTTCCCTTTTTAAAATATTTTGTATTTAATAAATAAACCAGAATTTAAAATAATTCTAATAATTCAAATAAAATTAAAAAAATCATGAAATTTTGTCTAAATAGCTTTATGATCTAGGTCAACCTTGAGTAAAAATTTCAATTTATTAGGTTTCACCTTGGCCAAGTTAGCAAATCTTCTTTGAAAAATCTCATTTATGCATGAAAATAATTATATAAATTAAATTAAATTTTTGAAAAATTACATTTTCTCCTCTCATGTCTTAGTTGACCCATGAATGGGGTAGGATAAAAATTTCAAAGTCATTTGATTTGAATTTGACAAATTTTGAATGGCTAGAGCCATAGGGGCAAAAGTGTAATTTTAGGAATTTGGCCTTAATTAACATTCAGGTTTAATTCAAGGAGGGAAATGGGCAACCTCTGATCTTAATTAACTTATTTGGAAGACTGAAATTAAAGGGGGATTAATTAGTACAAACCAACCTAACTTTCTTAATTAAAAAGATAAATTAATAAATTTCTAAATTATTAAAATTTGGAAGTTTATCAAAATTAAAAAACATATGACTTAGGGGTATGTCTTTTGAAGTCAATAATTAATCAATTTAATACCCATATTTGAGGTTCAAATGAAATTCAAATAATGAATCATGATCACCCAAAATTTAACCATTTCAAAATTAATTAAGACACTCATCTAGGTTTTAAGGGCTTAGTAGTGATCTAAGTTAAATAAAGACTGATTAAACGAGGATTACAAAAGAAAACATAGCTAAAATTTAAGACCTTTAAAACACTACAAGCCCAATTAGGACCAAAATTTGGTCCCCCCACCCCCCCTCCCCCCCCCCCCCCCCCCCCCCCCCCGCCTTAAGGGTCTTCAGTCACATAATCTTCAAAATTTAATTACAAATGATAAATACCCTACTTAGGGATAATTAGGACATCAATGTTCATTGAGCATCAAAGTGTTCATATGGTGAATTATTAAGTACACAATAAGTTTAAATAAGCTTGAGGCCTTTCACCAGGTAGTGAGAGGGAAGCATGAAACTGTTTCTTTCTCCTAACTTGTTGGATACCTCAAAGGTCTACTAAACTTGATGTGCTTTGCTCATCATTAATCAAACTAATAGGAACCCACCAAGATATGACCTAGGGTTAGGTAGGTTTCCAAAACATTACATTCTTACTTCATATAAAATTCCCTGACATGCATTTTTAGTTTCAGGTGGCGGAACGAGAAGACACGCCAAGTACGCTTTTACAATTTATAGTGTTGTCTTTCTTATACTTTCATACTATACTTTTAATGTTAATACAAACCTGCATGCTAAACAATAATGTCACCTTGCATGAAAACAAAAACTATCAGAATAGCCACAAAACCAAAACCAAAACTAAAGTTAAAATCAACCAAGATAAAATTCACCGTGACAACATTCAAAATATAAAACAACTCAAAATTCAACCACAAACATCTTACAAAACAACAACTACAACTAAATTAAGATGTCTCTATCGGATGATCGGGAATTCCTCGAAGGAGGTAACTTACGGTTGCTTACGTGGCTTCCCACGATCTAAATGAAATTATGGAAATCATTAAGTTGAGTTTTGTAAATTCATTTGCACTAAGTGAATCCAATAAAAAATAGTGGTGTCGGAACGAGGGAACCATGGGATCCTAACCGGTGTCTCTTTAATAAACTTTAACATCCCTCCATAAAAATTTAAAGAACTTCAATCATAGGGCCGCCTGATTTGACATCATAACTTGACACCCTAGAAAACTAAAACTCGTCACAACAAGGAGCTTGGAGGGCAGCACGACCATCTTCAACAGCAAAACATGACTTCACCAACTAAACCAACTTCTTTCCTTAGAATTAAACAACAAAGCCATAGGACTTCGAGGTTGTTTATCTGGTGCAACATAAATCTTCATCTCATCTTTAAGCATTTGTATAGCTCCGCTGTACAATATAAGCCCTAACTCGTTTTAGGATTCCGAGGTTGTCGTTTGACGTGACCTCAAATCCTCACATCTTCTAGGCTATTTGTATGATTGCTTCACATAAATGTAAGGCCTAAATTAATAAATTTTACAGGATGAAACACTTAAATGATTTTTCATCTAAATTGAAGCCAAACAATTGAATAGACTGGGAAGTCACTGAGTTTTTTTTTCCTCTGAATGTATGACATCCCTTAGATCTTCCTCCTTTGGATTCCAAAAACAAAATGTTCCAAATTTGAGTCATTCCCCTTTCATACCTCTTTGTCTGATTTCATATAAAAGTCTTTTCCTTTGAGATCCTTGAAGATAATATTTCATGAATTTTATCGAGAGTATTCTTAGATGACTTTGGTCATTTAAGATGTAATTAACTATAGGGGCTTGCCCTTATAGGAAACTTTTCTTGAACCCAGCTTAATATAAATCCTATTTAATTCTTCACATTAAATAAGGAAAATTGTGGCAAAATATACGGTTTCACAGACCAAACGGACGTCATATATTTCTCAGTTTATTTGATCGAGCCTCATCCTCAAGTCTTGTGTTTATCTTTTGGGATAGATACAGGGTTTGAGGTACATTGCTCTTTCATTTAAAATATGAAAAATATCACGTCAGTTTGATTTCATATTTTTCTATACCTATATTTATATGTAAATTAAAATGTCCTTCCGAAGCGGGCGACGAGATTTTGATTTCAGTAACCGACTGCTTCTTATGGGCAACTTCAACCAAAATAGTGCCGACAAAATTAAATACACTTGGGAAAATTATGAAAAGTGTTTTTGTGAGTTCTTTGTGATCAAGGGTACATAGGAAAAATAAAACTTACTTTTGAGAAAATACTTGATTTTGAGCTTTATTTTGAATTTAAAATAATAAAAAATAATTTAAAATCCCAAAATACCAAAATATTTTTAAAAAGTGCCTATTTGATTTTTCCTAATTTTTCTAAGTTAAGAAAAAAGCTTAAAAAGAATTTTTCTTGTTTTCCCACTAAAATAAATAAAATAAATAAATTAAAAACTATAAAAATACCAAATTTTTTTCTCTGAGTTCCTTAGACTCAGAGAGGTTTAATAAAAATATAAAAAAAATATTTTTTTTAAATAAAACATTTTTTCTACTCAGATTAAATCATAAAAATCAATAAAATTAAATTTAAGATTTGATTCAAAAAATCATGGAATTTTGTCTAAGTGTTGCTCTAACCTAAGGAGACCTCTAATAATTTTCTCATGAACGAAAACTTTATTTTGGATAGTTAAGTAAATCAATTTTTAAAATGCTACTTTTTTAATTTAAAAAATTATTTAAATTAAATTAAATTTTGAAGATCCACATTTTCCTCTCTAATGTTTAAATTAACCCATGGATAGGACACTCTAAAAATTCTTAAAGTGATTTGAATTTTGATTAATGAGTTTTCAAGTGCAGAGCCCAAAGGCAAAGGAGTAACTTTAGGTTTTGGTGCCTCAATCAAGATTTTTGATTAATCAAAGGGAAGATGGGAAATTTTAATCCTAATGAACATGTTTGGATGACTGAAATGCAATGGGATTAAGAGGTAGGAACTCACTTGCCACCTTTTCTATAATAAGAACAAAATTGAAATTTCCTTAATTATTATGACTTGGAAGTCAATCAAAATTAAATTCTCAGAAGCAGTCACACCAGTGAGCACATTATCAAATGCATCCCAGCTCCACTTCTTAAGGGCTCTTCCCACTCTTATCGATAATAGATTAAGTGTGACCAGATGCTCAGTGTGGATGACACCCCTCCAATTATTGAAGACAGTGTTAAGAAAAGAGGGGTGGGTGGACCACATATTGAGGTATCTAAGGGGGGAAGGCTGCTTAGAATTAAATGAGGAAGTGATAGAGATCAACAAAGGCATATGATCTTAGCCAGTTAGGCTAGTATGAGTTATAAAAGTGAGGAGGAAAAGACAATACCAAGAATCATTCACATTCTATATAATCTTTCCCAATGATGTTCCCTCTTATAATCGCGATGGTGTCCTCCTCTAGGTTTTTTTCTGGCGACTTAGAAAGCAATAATGGAGTTTTCACTGTCTCTCATCTCATCTGGTGAGATTTTCCCCTCGTCTTGTTTCTTTTTAGTTTATTTCATCTCAGTATGCCCTTTGGTAAGAGTTTTGTGCCTGTCATTTTGCATAGGGGAGGTGGCCTTTTTGGAAATCTTGCATGTGGCCACATTCCACAGGGGTATTCTTTAAATCTGGGTGGTGAATACTCTTTGATTAAAAAGTTAGGGAAGAAGAATGGAAAATTTGCCATGTATATCACTAACGATGAGTCACCCATCTTGGCCTCTTCCTGCCTTTTAGCTTTTGTCAGAAGATTTACCAATGGACATCCAAAAATTGAATTTACATGTAGGGAGTTTGAAGGTTTAAAGTTAAAGGGGTGGTGGAGTGTTGGGATCCTTGATGGCCGACACTTGCTAATCCTACTAGCTAACGATGAGGATTATTCTAGGCTTTTTGCTAAGCAATTTTTAAGAGTAGAAAATAGGGTTATGAAATTCCTTAAGTGTTCTGTGGATTTCGATCCTACAACTGAACTTCCTGTTATATTAATTTGTGTTGACTTCCCTCGGCTTAAATTGCATTTGTTTAATCATGAAATTCTGTTTTCATTAACTGTTGCATGTGGTAAACCCTTGAAGATGGATAGTTCACTTTTGCACTCACGAGGCCTTCGGAACCTCATGTTCTTGTTGAATGAGATATCACACAACCTTTTTGTAATGAAATATGGATTAGCTCCCAACATAAGGGTTACTGAAAACAAGTTTAAATCGAACATCACTCCCCTTATTTTACTCACTGCTTTATGTTTGGGCATCATGTTTCACAATGCTTTAAATTTAACCCCCAACAAAAATAGGATACACGTCTTCAACACCCAACCAACAAACTACTCCTATTGATGTCCAAGTGCTTACTACACATCAAGTCACACCACTAAATTTATAGTGCCTTAATATTGATGGGGCAATGCAAAAACCTCCTATACAACATAGTGATAACAACTCCCTTATTCCCTCAACTGAGAATGGCTTTCATGATAATTTAACTTTTGCAAAACTTCATCCTCCTACTCATTTAAACTCAATTTTTGATACTGTTACTAACATGGAAACTCATTTTGCCATTCCAAACTTGCAGTTAAATTCTAATACAGATGTTATGTAATATAAGAAACTTTCTAAGCAAGCTTCTCTACCATCCCCCTCGAATACTGCTATCAAAACATCACTATAATGTGTTACGGATGAGTTAGAAAATGAGTGGCAAGTCCAAAGGCATACAAGAAGAAAAAGTAAAAGAAATAATGAACTCTCTAATTTAAATGCTGGCAACATTATTCAAGAAGGCACATACTATTCTGAGGTTGACAATTAGGAAACCCTTCTAAGTCTTCTAGAAGGGTTGGCTTAAGAAAACATGTTTAATTTTATGACTTGGAATATTAGGGGAGTGGCGAAACCTTCCTCCCTTAATAGGCTCAAGTAGCTTCGAAGGGTTCACAAAATCTTCATTTTGCTATTTTGGAGCCATTTGTGCATGTTAATAAGGACAGGATTCTACAGAAGTATAAAGGTTACAAATCCTTTTGCAATAGAAATAACAAAATCTGGGTTTTATGGAAGCATTCTATTGTTCAATCTATTATGGAAGATGAGGATAAACTTGTTTGTACTAATTTCAACATGGAGGATTTCCATGGTTGGGGTACTTCCGTCTATTCAAGCTCTCTTATGCAGGAAAAACTCTTACTTTAACAAAAACTTGAGATAATGGGAGACACTATAAAGAATAACTGGTTTTTGGGTGGAGACTTCAACATGATTATGAAGCCTTCTGAGAGGAAAGGTGGTGGTAGATGTGATCCTGCTCTTATAAACTGCTTTTGTACCTCTATTGTTGATGTTGGACTTTTCGATCTTAGTTATTATGTTTCTCCTTATACTTGGAGGAGAGGATTTCTCTATGAAAGGCTTGATATGTTTTTGGCAAATTCTACTCTTAAATTTCAACCCCATCATTAGTGTTCAGCAATTAAGCTATGCTTCCTCTGATCATAATCCTATACTACTCACTTTGGACTTTAATGAAAAGTCACTTATTTATAGATTTAATTTTCTTAATATTTTGACCTCTCATAATTCTTTTTTAGGTGTTGTGCAACATGCCTGGAAAGCTGATGGTGTTGGGACAATTTGGTTCACTTTATGGCAATTACATAAGAAGCTGGCGACTCATCTCAAAACCTAGAATCATCAAGTCTTTGGTAATGTACGCAATAAGGTGTTGGAAGCTCAGCAAAGGGTTGATTAGTTAGAGACTCAAGTTATTGGTAGTCCTAATTTAGTGGAAAATGTTGCACAAGCACACTTGTCTTTGTTGGATGCTATTAATCTGGAAGAATCCCTTCTTCAACAAAAAGCTAAAGATATTTCTTTTATTGTTGGTGATAGAAACACAAAATATTTTCATGCAACTTTAAAGCACACAAGAAACATCAATAGCATTCTAAACATTAAGACTATTAATGGTCACACTTTAACTAATCCAAAGGATATTGGTGAAACTATTGAGAGCTACTTTATTAAGCTTTATCAATCTATTGTACTGGTTACTCAAGTGGACTCAAATGTCTATATTGATGAAAATAGATACATTTACAACCTCTTTTTAGCACACCACCTGATGAAGATGAAATTCTTTCTGCTTTCAAATCTATGTGTCCCAACAAAGCTCCTGGTCCTGATGGTTTCTCTTCTTCTTTTTATGTCCATTGTTGGGATATTATAAAAAAAGAAGTGATTATGGCTATTCAAAGCTTTTTTCTTGGTGAAAATCTTGGTAAATTCTTCAGCTCTGCTTTTATTATTCTTATTCCCAAAGGGAATGATAAGCTCTCATGGGACAACTTTCAGCCTATATCTCATACTATTGTTCCCTCTAAAGTTTTGAGTAAGATTACTATGAATTCGCTTCAACCACATCTCTCCCAATTAATTTCTCCACATCAGTTTGCTTTTATTAAAGGTAGAGAAATTAATGATAATATTTTGTTAGCCTAAGAAATGATTGAAGACCTTGACAAAAAATGTAGAGAGGGTAATATGGTTTTTAAGCTTGATATCAAATAAGGCTTTTGACACTATTAGTTGTGATTTCATTCTTAATGTCTTGCAGGCTAAAGGGTTACATCATGACTTATATTCGCTTATTAAAAGATGGTTGGCTAATAATCACTACAATGTTCTTGTTATTGGAAAATCCCACGTTTTTTTCTCCGCTTAAAAAGGCATCAAGCAGAGAGATCCTCTCTCTCCAACCATCATTATTATTGCTTTTGACTGCCTATCTAGGATTTTTAATAATCTACATAGCCTTCATCCTCATTCGCAATTTTCTCATAAGTCTAAAATCTTGGTTAGCCATCTTGCCTATGCTGATGATACTATTCTTTTTCCTAATGCTACTAAGTCCGCCATTAAGGCCACTATGATTCTTTTGGAAAATTTTCAGAACACTTCTGGTTTGGTTTATAATTTAGCCGAGTGTGCCCTTTCTTTTGGGAAAGTCGTACATCAGAATATTCAAAGTTGGGCTTCCAATTTTACAAAGATTAAGATTGCCAATTTACCCCTCAAATATCTTGGGGTGAACATTCTTATTGGAAGAAGAAAGCAAGTTCAAATAGATGAGATTATTGAAAAAGTAAAATCCATGATTAATGATTGGAGAAATAAATTTTTGTTTAATGGTAGCAAGCTCACATTGCTGAAAAGTGTACTTTTTACTCTACCTCTATACGCTGTGAAAGTTCTCAAAACTAAGAAGAGTACCTAGAAACAACTTGAAACACTTTTCAATAAATTCCTTTGGAGTGGTTCTCATTCTACTAAAATCTGGACTAATTGGCATCATATTAGCACACCTCTTGCCTCTACGGGTCTTGGTGTTAAGACTTTGCAACAAATTATTGATATAAATATGTGCAAGCTTTGGTTCAAATTTCATGTTGGGGAGTCTCTTTAGGCTCAATTTATGCTTCATAAATATCGTTCTTCTATACATCCCTCTACGACTACTTGGAAGATTGGGGATTCTAAAATTTGGAAAGCAATTACTCTTGCTAGATCTGTGGCTTCCCAGTTCATATTTTGGGATGTGGGGGATGGTAAAATTTCATTTTGGCATGATCATTGGGGCAATTCTAATCTCACAAATTCACCTCATTCTCTCGTTGACATAAATCTCACTGTTTCTGATTTTTGGTTGAATGGTACTTGAAATTTGCCTAGGCTTATTTCTTAGGTTGAGGAGGATGCCATCTCTATTGCCAGAATCCCTATTTCTACTGGTACTAGAGATTTTCCTATGTGTAAATTTAATCCATATACATCTATTACCAAAATATTATAATCTCATACTTACAAAGCTCAAAATGGAAGTGGAGCCCTTATATATGGCATCAATAACTCTCCCTGTCTATTATTTTATTTCATTGAAGATTTTAAAAAAACTTTACTACCTCTAGATGATATTTTGAAATTGAAAGGGCTAAGGATGGCTTCATTTTGTTATATATGTAAGAAGCAGGCTGAGTCCCCTCAACAAATGTTTTTTGCTAGTCATTTTGTTTGATTGGTATGGTTGGGAGCTTTTTTTGGTATCACTTGGCCTACTTCTTTAAGCTTGGAAAGTATTTTTTACACTTGGAAGGACATTGGTTTTTTTCACAACAAATTGCTACATTTTCCTATGACCACTTTGTGGTTTATTTAGATGGCTAGAAATAGCCATAAGTATTTGGCTTCTGGACATACATCTTTTACAACTATTTCTTTTATTTTGTCTCACTATTTTAAAGTACAGATAGCAGTTAGTGCCTCTAGCAGTACCCTCTCTATCTGGAATGGAAGGAGACTAACTTTAATTTGTTGGTCACGTCCCTCCCGTGTTGGATTAAAGTTAACATTGCTGGAAGTTATAATATTAATGTTGCTTGTATGGGTGGTATTTTTTGGGACATCAATGGGAAATGTTTGGCTTTTTTTGCCTCCCTTGTATTGCCTCCTCCCCATTAGAAGTCGAGACAAGGGCTGTACTAGCAGCCTTGCAAGTGGCAGTCTCTCTTAATCTCTTTATGTTAATCTTGGAGGCTGATTCTAAAAGTTTATTTAAAACTTTAACAGGTAATGTGGCTCCTGCTTGGCATATTAACACATTGATGAAGCGTATCTTGAAATTTATAGATATAAATCAATTTACTTTGCATTATAGCTTTATTCATCGGGAAGGCAACATCCCCACGGATTGACTTACCAAAATTGGGCTTAATAATGTACTAGTTGGTGATGCAGCTCCCTTCTTTCTCAATACTCTTATACAAAGTGATCTCCTTGAGGCTCCCAACATTCTTCTATAATTTCTCTACTATGCCTCATGTTATTATGATGAAGGGTTGATTTATTTGGGTTTGGGAGGTTGTTGATGAGGCTTCCATTGATGTTCTAATTGTTTTGAGCAATTTTCAATACTTAACTCTCTCTTTTTCTTTGTCCCATGTCCACAGCTTTAACAGTGAACTCTTCTTCTACTACAGAATTGGTGGTAGGAGGGCTTTGTGTTGGGTATTTAAACTAGTTTCTTGGTGCCTTAATGCTTATCTTCATTGCTGTAGGAATACAATTATGAGTATGGGTTGGGTGTTTAGTTACACCCGAGATAAGTACTTAGTGTTAGCTGATGATGGAGGGCTTTATGATCTTGTTATGAAAACTATGAAATGGCCTAGCTTTTGTTTTGTGCCTCCCCACATGAATTGTTGGGGCAGACTACTTTGGCTGCTTTTCCATTTCCATTTTCTCCTACATTGCATTAGATTAAGTCTATTCTTCTGTCTCTCTTGAGCCTCATTTTCTCTGCAATAACGGGTTCCTTTTACTTTTTTCTGCATTGTTTCATTGTTTCAGTTGAGGAGGATTGTGGTGATTACTTTGTCCATGAGTATGGGAAGATCCTCCTAATTAAAAGGGTCGCTGCTCAGTATTATGGTTTGCTTGAACCAATTTTGAAATGTTGTGTTTTGAGTTTACAACTCTCTACACATTTGTTGAAAGATACTTTAGTTGTTATGTCATATTATGCAAGAAGATTCTTCTATTTTATTTTTGGAGTAACGTGGCTCTTTTCCTACTATTTCTATAATGATCTTTGCATCTTTGAGATTGAATCTTTTATTAGAGGCCCTTTTGCAAATTTGCGAAGTTCATGGCTCCAAGTTTATTATTTTCATAGCATTGGTTATTTGGACACTTGAGCGCAATTGTTGTTCCATTTCATTTTCACAGGTTCTAAATTGGGGACGCCTTGGTTTTACTTTCACTGATTTTGAGAAGGGGATGCCTTGGTTTGCTTTATCGCTCAATCATCAAAACCATATTGTAATTTCTATTGTGTGCAACTCCTTTTATCAGGTGGTCATTGTGTGTAGATATAAAATTTTTTTGACTTTCATCACGTTGCCTCTCTCTGTTTTGAATCCAACTACTTCGTATGAGGAATTTTTGGCTTTGCCTCTCTCACAGCTGTTTTGCGTTTCTTTGTACATGTTAATATTGGGTATAATTTTTTTGATTTGTATACTTTTTGTTGGTTTACATGTATTTTTCGGTATCCTATACCTTATTATTTTCCTCTTTTTTCTTTGTTGTGTGGATTTATAATGTGGAAAGAAGAACCCCTAGGACTTTATGTATTTCTTTTTGCTTTTAGTGGGGATCCTTTTTCCTTCCCTCTTTTTGTAACCACATTTAATATTAACACGTAGGGAGCCACGAGTTGTTATGTGTGTGTGTGTGTGTGTGTGTGTGTGTGTGTGTGTGTGTGTGTGTATATATATATATATTTATATATATATTGAAAAGTAGTATTTTAATTTTTGAAAATATGAGACCGAACCGATCTCATACCTAAAATAATTTAAATAAACGAGTGCAACATCGTAAGCAATGTAGCTATCATGTGTAATAGACACATTACTTGATAGTAAAACTCGATTAAATAAAGGAAAAAATTTATGCCATCCATTTTAGTCTGCGAAACCCTTATTTTGACCGAAAGTTCCCCTATCTAATATAAATATTAGACAGGGTTTATGTTAAGCTAGGTTTCAAAGTTTCCTATAAGGGCAAGCCCCAATAGTTAATTACATCTTAGACAATCAAAATCTCCTAAGAAAACTTTCTATTTAGATCTAAACTTCAAGAATTTCAAAGTTTAGGTTTTTCAAGGTCAGACAAAGGAATATTAAATGGGAAAGGTTCAAAATCAGAAAAGCTATTTTGGCATCAAATGGAAGAAAGGTAGGGGTAATCACAGGTCTCGAGGCAAGCCTCGGTGAATTCCCAGACTATCCTATTGCTTGGCTTCAATTTTAAGGAAATGTTAATAGATATTTCATCCTGTCAATTTTATTATTTAGGGCTTATTGCATGACACATTCACAAAAATATTCTAAATGATAGGAGGGTTTATATCATAACGAATGACGACCTCAGAGTCTAAAGCAATTTAGCTTTTATATTGCACAACATGGTTGTGCAAAGGCCTAAAGATAAAATGAGGACTTACGTCATGCTAGACAAACAACCTTGAAATTCTATGTCTTGTTATTTAGTTCTATGGAAGGTTTGTTGCTTTAGATCTATTTGCTCTCTTGAAAATTGTTCTTATGTGCATTCATGTCATATTGCTCATAGAGTTGGCTCCAAGCTTCTCGTCAAAGTGACAGCTCCAGGTAACGACTTTATGTTATATGTTTTCTTTCAATCATTATTAGTTTAATTAATTAACAGGTATGTGTTTGGGTTTTATAGTGATCCACCCTAGGTAAATTAACTACTGTTCTCTATTCTATAGGTCTTGCGATTATAAGAGCAAAAGTAAAAGGACAGTAAAAGAAAATGATATTGTAAAATTGTTGTAAATATTTAAATTAGGGTACCTGAGCCTCTGCTACCAATACATGGTTAACATGATTAAGCATAATATATTTGCATGAAAGTTTTATAAATTATAGAAAAGTAAATAGGTTCATCCGGTATTGTAAAAGTCAAAAAACGAGTCTTAGTAAAACACGTGCAAGTAAAATAAATCTCGTAGTCGCATATGAAAGATTAGAACTAAGTGTAAGAGATTGGTAAAGGTTTGGGGCTCAGAGCTGGACTATGTGCTTCTCAACCTTGAGTAAGATTTACCAAATCGATAATCTACGAAGGGTAGTCCTAACCTTGATCCAAGTGATTAACCATGGACCTTTACAAATTTTCATTTTTAATTTAATTTTCATGCATGTAGAATTTACTTTAGCAGGCAAAATAAATTTTTTTTTTTGTAAATACTTTGTAAAATAGTATATTCTATAGGTTAATTACTTTGATCGAGCTAGGACTATAGGCAACCTAAAAGTATTGTGAGCAAAAATTTCATCAAGAGTCGGCAAATAGTACCATACGTCCTTATCCTCTCCCCTTATTGATGGTCCTTGATGTAGAAGATATTATTTTAAATCCCACATCATATCACTCACTTAGCACACATTAGCATTATCGTAACCGCTCTAACCACCTAGACCTCAGACTTATACAAGCTCAATGATCCATATGAGGTAAAAAAAAATATCCCCAGTTTCCCACAAGGATTTAAATACCTTAGAGAAGACGTAAATCCTTGAGCATTGAGTCAATTAATGTAGGACTAGTAGTGTAAAGCATTTTTATTGATTTAGGTGATATATCGGGTCCTCAAGAATAACTTGGTGGTTCTTTAAAGATATAAGGATGGTTTTTTAAAGAAAGCATAACAAGTTCAGTTGTCCTTCGAAATATCCAAAAGATTGCAAAAGTGTTCGAGGCATAACCCTAAATAGTTATTAAAGTTTTCTGAATCATTTCAAGTTCATTTGAACTTATTATGTCGTTAAATTAATCATTCGATGCTAAATTAAGATTGAATGGTGATATTTTAACCTGGCTCAATTAACCTTGATTTCTTAATTTTCCCATGAGCGGAGTACTTAGACATTCACTTGTTGTTCAATTTAGGAGTTATGTGAGTGAGTGTCCATAATGGCAAGCTGACTTACTAAAGATCTTGTGCTTGTGATTAGAATGGGGCTTATAATGTTTTAGAGATATCAATGATTAATTAAGTTTTTCTTTTTTAAACCTCATTAGCCAAATTTAAAGCAGGCCTAATTCACTACAAAGCACTTAAGTTAAACTTTTAGGCTAAATTTGTAATAATTAATGATATTGAATTAAGTGGATTTAATTCTCATTGAAAGATTGCATTAATCACCAATTTAAAGTCTTCAAATGAGTAAATTACCATCTTCCTAGGTCAAGCCCACTACCTTAGGATCATTCAATTAGGCAACATCCAAGTCACATTAATTTAGTAAAATTATAATTTTACCTTTTTTGTAAAAAAAGTGTCAAATTAGTTTCTAACTCTTATCCCTTATGTTTTGAGGATCTAAAGGAGTTCATTATGATCAATGTTATCAATTTACACTTTGCCTTAACCTAAATTTTGGTTAGGGCATCAAAATCTCATAATGATAATTTTGCCCTTAGGGCTCTCCACTTCATAAATCATTAAATTCAACTCAAATGATTCAAAATTTTTTTGGTACCCCACTCATGGGTCAACTAAAATTTCAGAGGTGAAGTTATAATTTTTTGATTTTTATTTAATTTTATAATTTTCTTTACTTAAAATTAGAGATTTTCAATGTTAAGTCATTTAAATAATCAAAGTAAAATTTCTATCCTTAGAAAATTTATTGGAGGTTTACCTAGGTCAAATGACAGCTTGGACCAATTGTCATGAATTTTTTAGTTATATTTTAATTATTATGATTATTAATAGATTTTAGTGATTAATTAAATAATAAAAGTACAATTTAATTTCAAAAATTACTTTTTATATTTTTCTTTAATCCCTCGAATTTCTAAGAACCAAGAGAAAAAAACTTTTCATTTTTTTTATTTTTATTTTATTTATTGAAGTTATTTTAATGCAAAATTAAGGAAAATATATTCTTAGAATTTAAAAATACATAACTTTATTAAGAAAATTAAGAAAAATTCTTAAGTGATTCCTAGTGATCAGAGAACAATTAATAACATTTTTGTGCATTTTTTTATTTTTGTGATTTTTAAATTGAAAATTAGCTCAAAACTGAATTATTTATTTTAACATCAATTTTATTTTTCTCGAGTGCCCCTTGTCACAAGAATCACTCCAAACCACTTTTCATAATTTTTTTAATTATATTTTATTTCTTATAATTATTTTAGTACAAAATCTCATTTAATTAGAAAAAAAGATTTTGATATTAAATTCAATTCAAATGGATTTCAAATTTTTATAGAGGCTTAATATATTCATTATCTTCATTGTAGATCACATTACTCATTTTATATTTTTCCTAAGGTCCTCTCACCACAGTAAACCAAACAATGCAAATCTCGTTTTTTTATATCTTAATTTATATAACTATTTTAAGCAATAAAGGGTGGCTTAACTTTAAAAATTGCTGCTTTAGGGTTAGGGGTGTTCTCTAACATGAGAACACTCCAAATCACATTGAGAATAAACCCCCAAATTTCAAGCCAACAAGCTTTAGAGTATTTAATTAATTAAAAATAAAATACAATTCAAATAATTTTTATTTTATGTTCATAATTTTCTCCTATGTTCACTGAGTATCAGGGTATTTTTTTATTTTTATGATTTTTTACACAAAGTTATGATTTTTAAAGTTTTTCATTTTTTCTAAATAAAAAATACCCTATTTTTCTACTTATCCACACGACGCCAACTCTTCCTTGGCAGTTCTAAAATGCCGCGTGTCATGCTCCAATTTAACGCTACCTTTTGGATCAGCGGCCACGCATTCCACCTTTACCGCTTCATCTTCCCGTCTAGCTTCATCTGGAGAGTCCATTCGATACACAGTAAAATGGATGACACCCGTTCATCATCCCCATCAGACTCAACTCAAGAATCGTCCAAATTTTAGGCTTAAGAACTCGCTTGATACTCAACCAAATCACATGGGGTTTACTCCTACGCCGTCTTCTAGACCAAGCAAACCTATATATACTGTCACATGCATATGAAATACAAGTCTGCTTCATAATTGATGAAATTGATCAAAAAATTAGATATTTTTAGTTATACCTTTGCCCAAGAGGTGAGGCCTCAATTAGGTGGTTATAGAAGCTTCCTTAGAGTCCCACGAACGTGCTTAATATGTCACCTTCCTCTAGTATAAGGTCTAGGTATGAGTTCAATCAACAGGTGGTGCGGCCTTGGACTAGGGCTAGTGCAGAGGGCTCAAAGGATGGGATTTTTGCTTGAGAACTTCTCTTTATGCTCGGGGGAAGCTCAGAAGCAAGTTAATTTGAAGATTTGTATAGGCTTATGGAATGACAAAGAATTGCCATGGATTTTAAAGATGAAAACGAATCTGGATAGTGGGATTAAATTAGTGAGGTTAGAAGAAGCTCTGGAGTGATTTGGATAGAGTCTCCCCAAGCAATTGGATCTTCTTCCTTACTTGGCCATGAGGGTCAGATTTATAGCTGAGGCCAATGGGGAAGCCTCAAGCTCTGATTGGCTGGTGCTAATAAACTTAGGTGGAGGGCTAAGCGATGTCAGTGACCAATTAGGGTTAGCCACATAGGATTGAATCAATTTGGGGTTCAAAGGTTAAGCAAGGCTCTCATTTTTGAGCTCTTCGGCAACTAGGGTTGCTAGGTAGGGATGAGCTGGTGGCTAGTTGAGTCAAGAAAGTTAGAGAAGCTTAATGGTGATGGTTTGGGGGCTTGGAAAGGCTGGTGGCAAGCATCCCTTTGGCTTTATCAATTTTGGGAAGAAATCTCCCAAATTAAGGGACCCTTGGTCCATGGCTCAGCTAGGGCGGGCTAGGTGGATCTAGGTTGATTCTTAGAATCCAAAATCTAGCTATGGTGGCCATAGTTAAGCTAGACCAAATGGTTTGAGGTGAATTTAGGGTTTGAGTTCAAAATCATGTTTTGGGCTTGAATTAGTTTTGGATTTGGATAGGATTTAGATTTGTGTCAATTGGAAGTCCAATATGGTTTAAAATTTTCAGGAGTAGTTTGGATATCAATTGGATTGAAATTGAGGTGTCAAAGTTCAATTTGGTGAAATTTGGATTTTGGAGTGAATTTGGGTGTTTTGGTTCAAAATTTAAATTAGGGTTCAGAGATTAGTTTAATTGGACTTCAAATTGATGTAGATTGGGATTAAACATGTTGATAATTGATTTAGGTTTAAACTTAGGTGAGATTTGAAATCACTTGAATGGAAATTGGGAGAGATTTGAGCATTTTAGGCATTTAGGGACAATTTGGGAATTTTGGCCAATTTTGGAAAATTTAGGTGCAATTGGAGTTTTTAAGAGGTTAAGATTAGTTTTGGATATGTTTGATGTGAATTTGGAGGTTTTGGGAATTTTCAGAACATGAGGGGTATTTTGGTGATTTTTAAAAAATTATGTGTATTTTGGGAATTTTGGGGAAATCAGGGTATTTTGGTCAATTGGAATGATTTAAAATGATTTAACATGATTTTTGGGTAGGAATTGGCACTTTGAGGAATTTTTGGGAAAGTTAGGGCTCTAGGAGTATTTTGGTAATTTTTTAAAAATTTGAGGACCAAGGATGGGTGTTTAGGTAGAATTGAAGGTTTTTGAGGATGTTAACCACATTGTTACCCTTTTTGTGCCATGAGACCAAGGGGAAGCTGATCCCGACTGTTTATATGCAAAAGTATAACAATATATGCGATTATCTTATTCACGTATCTTTCCTACTTTGTAACAACACCAAAACTTGATCCTGAAGAAAATAAGTATTCTACTTTTTAATTTATATATATATTGAGATACTACATAAGTATACATATCATTATCAAGTAATAAAAGACTTTTTGATTAAGCCCCGAATAGTGAACCCACAGGGATTGTTCACAATATGCACTATTAAGTAACAAACTTCTTTTTCAAAAATAAAATAAAATTACTTAAACTAAAAAATATTATCACTGTAATTAAAGTTCAATTCTTTTGTAAGATAAGAAGCACTGAATATGAAATATCTTTTTCCTTATCATGAATCAGTAATAAGTATAGGAATACTGTTGTGGAAGTATGCAAAATTGTGTTGTGCCAAATAAAAGCAATATTATTCTTTACCCTTACTAGAGATGCTATAAAGAACATTGGCTAATTTAAAGTTTGAATAGTTCTAAAGACCGACTAGGGAGAGAAGATACCAGCTCTCACTCTAGAGTTCCCTTGATTCCCTCCACCTGCGGGCTAACATCGCGTATCAAAAGCTAAAACAATAAATCAAGTTGAGGGCTTTAACCGACACTATAAAGTCCTCTAACTCTACACCCTTCAATAATTATTTCCCTATTTATTTGCGCTCAATCATTTGAATTACATTTTCATCCATACATTATCATGTGATTCTTTCCAATTTTTGACTGAGATAATACTATCCTGGTTCTTACATGTTCTCACAACAAATTTTAACATCTCAATGGGCCAAATCAAGATCTAAATGAAGTACATGGCGTTAAATCATCACAATTTCTTCCAACATTAAAGATCAAAGCTCTCCAAAACTTCTATCCAATACTTTATTTACTTATCATTTTAAGGAAAATGATTAAAAAATTACTCAGAATTCATAGAGAAAATAAAACCACACTTTAGTTTAAAAATAGAAATCATTGTCAAACCAACAAGAATTCTCAATTAAAACAAAATGTTGTAACAAAAATATAGAAACTTATCTCAAATCTTTCACCAAACTCTTGAGGTTCCTTTGAATTTTGTCTCTTCTTACAACACTCTTAACTATGAAAAACTAGAAACTGAGACCAAGGTAGATATTGGCGTATTACAGTCTCTCCCATAAATCACAACAAAGAAGAATCTAAAAGAAACACTTGAAGAGACTAAAATCAACCCCTCGAAAAGTCCCAAGCCTCTCTTTTTATAGTTTTCCAAGAGGTACCTTGGTATCTCTTCAAAATGTGTCCAAATTTGATGTATTCTCCAAAGGATGCCTCCTTTCACAAGTCTTTTAACCATATTTTTGTTTCTAGTAGTTATAATCACCCTCTTTAGCCAATAGGTACCTCAAATGTCCCTTCAAAATTTGTTAAAATGAATTCACTCGTCAAGTAACTGTCACTGTCACTAGCCCTTAGGCATGGCCTTCTCTGTTTCATGTGCGCTTAAGCACCGGATCTAGAGCTTAGGCGCCAAAATACTTTTGCACCATTTTTTCATTTTTGCTCCATATTTGATCCCTTTTCACTCCTTTTACCATTTTCCACCTTTTTAGTTGTACTTGAAGAAAAATTTAGTTGTACTTGAAGAAAATTTTTAGTTGTACTTGAAGAAAAAAAAACACATAAATACCTTCCATTAAAGCGTAATATCTCAAAAAATAGGTATAAAAATGTGTATAAAAATACTATATGTTTTAGGTTTTTCAAAATCTCCTAAACTTAAAATGTTACTTTCGGCACTATTTTTTGTTGTGGGGGAGTTGTTCGTAAGAAGCTGTCGGTTACCAGAATAAAAATTCCATCACCCGCTTCGGAAGGACGTTGATGTTTAGAAAACTATGAAATCAAACTGACCCCATATTTTTCATAGTTTAAATTAAAGATTGTTGTACCTCAAATCCTGTATCTATCCAAATGGATAAACATAAGACTTGAGGATGTGGCTCGATCAAATAAACTAAGGAATATATGATGTCCTTTTGGTCCGTGAAACCTTTATATTTGCCGACAAGCTCCTATTTTGGAACATTTTATTGTAGATTCCAAAGGAGGAAGAACTAGGGGATGTCATGGATACAGAGGAGAACCCCAGTGACTTCCCAAGCTATCCTAATATTTGGCTTCAGTTTCGAGGAGAAATATTCAAGCATTTTATCCTGCCAATTTTATTTATTTACGGCTTACATTCATCTGAAATTATCACACAAATAGCCTGGAAGATGTTTAGGTTGTGACAAAACGACAACCTAGGAATCGTAAGACGAGTTAGGGCTTATATTGTATAGCAGGGCTATACAAAAGGCTTAAAGATAAGGTGAGGATTTACGTTGCATAAGCAAGCAACCTCGAAGTCCTATGGATTTGTTGCTTATATCAAAGAAAGGAAGATTGATTTAGTTGGGGAAGACAGGTTTTGTTATTGAAGATGGTCGTACTGCCCACCACGCTAGCTCCATGCTCCCTGCCTGATGAGTTTGAGTTTTCTAGTGTGTCAAGTTACGATGCTAAATCAGGTGGCCCTAAGGTTGAAGTTCTTTAAATTTTATGAGGGCATGTTAAAGTTGATTAGAGCGACACCGGTTAGGATCCTACGATTCCTTCATTCCGGTACCACTATTTTATATTACATTCACTTAATTAAATTTTGAGTTGTTTTATATTTTGAATGTTGTAGCAGTGGATTTTATCTTGATTGATTTTAGTTTTGGTTTTAGTTTTGGTTTTGTAGCTATCCTGATAGTTTCAGTTTTCATGCAGGGTGACATTGTTGTTTAGCATGCAAGTTTGCAGGTATAAAAGCACAATATGAAAGTACAACAAAAGATAATGCTGAAAACTGTAAAAGCATACCTGGCGAGTCTTCTCGTTCCACCACCTGAAACTCAAAAGGCATGTTAAGACAGTTTATATGAGGCAGGGAAGTAAAATTTTGGTAGTTTTCCTAACCCTATATCATATCTTGGTGGGTCCTTAGGAGTTTAGTATGATTTTGTTAAGCTAAGTTTACTAGATCTCCGAGGTATCCAACAGATCTAGAGAAAGGAGCAGGTCCGTGCTACTCTCTCGCTGCCTGGTAGAATATCTCGAGTTCTTTTAAACTTATTATATTGCTTAATAATTCATCCTAAGAACACCCTAATGCTCAGTGAACATTGATGTCTTAATTATCCTTAAAAATAGGGTAATTATCACTTGTGATTCAATTTAAGAATTATGTGGGTGAAGAACTTTAAAGGGCAAGTTAGTGCTGTTGGAACACTCAATCAAATTTTGACTTGAGCTTGTAGTGTTTGAAAGATGTTCTAATTTTCAATGATATTTACTTTTCTAATCTTCATTTAAATGAAACTTGATTTAGCCTAAGTCACTACTAAGCCCATAAGACCTAGGTGAGTGTCTTAATTAATTTTGAAAAGGTTAAGCTTTAGGTGGATTCATGATTTGAATTTTATTTGAAAATCAAATAGGGGTGTTAAATTGATGAATTATTGACTTCAAAATTCATACCCCTAAGTCCTGGGTTCATTTTATTTTAATAAACTTTCAAATTTTATTATTTTAGAAATTTATTAATTTATCTTTTTCAACTAAGAAAGTGAGGTTGGGTTCTACCAATGAACCCCTTGTGTTTGAAAAATCCAAATTAAGATCAGAGCTTACCCATTTCCCTCCTTGAATTAAGCCTAAATGTTAATTAAGGCTAAATTTCCAAAATTACACATTTGCCCCTAAGACTCTAACACTTCATAATTTGTCAAATTTAATCCAAATGACTTTGGCATTTTTATCCTTCCTTACTCATGGGTAAATTGAGACATCAAAGGAGAAAATGCGACTTTTCAAAATTTAATTTATTTTTCGTAATTTTTTTCATGCAAAAATAGGATTTTTCAAAGAAAATTCCTAACTTGACCAAGGTAAATCCTAGTTCCTTGAAATTTTTATGGGAGTTTGACCTAGACTAGAGAAGCCTTTTGACCAAATTTCATGATTTTTTGAATTTTATTTGAATTTTACGAATTATTTTAAATTATGAGGTATTTATTAAATATAAAATATTTCAAAAGGGGAAAATTAAGTTTTGTATTTTTAAAAAGTCTCCTAAAAAAATATCCTAAGCTTAAGCAAAAATGGAATGAAATCCTTTAATTTAGGGGAACTTTGGTCCATGGCTTAGTTTAGGTGGTTAGATGGGATTTGGCTCAGTCTTAGGGTCTAACCAACGGCTGAGGTGGAGTTAATTTGGTAACTTTGGGGTAGTTAGGCCATCTTTTATGCATAGGTTCAATGTGGGTTCAAGAGATCAAAGTTTCAGTTTGGGCTAAGTTAGCCATGTAAAATGACCCAATTTATTGATCGAAATTGTGTAGATGATTGTTATGAAGATTTTTAGTGAAGGGTTGAAGTGATTTTGAGTTCAATTGGTAGGTCACTTTGAGGGATTTTTTGGCATTTGGTCAATTTGGGCATATTGGGCTAGACATGGGTCTAGATTGGGCTAGGCTTGGGCTAAGTCCAAATTGAATGGTCCACATGATCAAGGGAGGTGTTGTGAAGATTTTTAATGAAGGCATGGAGTGGAAATTTTGGGGTTAAGGCCCTTAATTTGGTGAAATTTGAGGACATAGTCAATTTGGGGTAAATTTGGGACTCTTGGACTTAGGTTGAAATCAAATAAAATTGAGGTCTTACCAAGGACAATTCAAGGCCAAATTTAATGTGTAGGAATGTTATGAATATTTTTCAACACAAATTGTGGCTAATTGAGTGGGCTATGGGTTCAATTTGGTGAAACCAAGTGGACATAGTCAATTTGGGGCAAATTGGGGGTTTTGGAATTAGGTTGAAATTGGGCTCAAATTATGGGTCAATTTGGTTTGGATTTGGTCTGAATTGGTCATATGAAGAGTGAATTTGAGTTTAGAATTGAAATTGAGGTAAATTGGGACCAATTTGATGAACATTTGAGGTGATTTGGGGAAAATGTGGGCCTTTAAAGGGCAATTTGGGGGTTTTCATCAAAGATGGTCAAATTGACCAAATTGGGTCATGCAGTAGTTGAGGAAAATGAAACTGGAAATATTTGGGAGATTTTGAAATTTTTTGGGATTTTTTGAAATTTTTGGGATTTTGGGCCAAAGTGGTATTTTGGTAATTTCGCCAATTTGGGGATTTTGGGTAGTTTGGGTGTTTTCAAGTTGTTTGAAATGATTTTTGAATCAAGTTGGATATTTTGGCTAGATTTGGAGATTTTGGCCAAATTTGGGGTCCCAAGGGTATCTAGGTAATTTGGGGGAATTTAGGGGCACAATGGTAGGTTGGGTATCTTGGTAGAGTTGGAGTGCCAACTACTATCAATAAGCCATGGACCAATGGAAACCCCATTTTGGGTCCTCTATGTAGTGTTCTTAGATAAACCCTAGCCTAGGGCTAGTGGGTTTAGGGAACCACCTACAGGAGCCTCAAAAAAGTATTAAGGGACCAAAGTTTAGAAGTTATGGGTTTAGAGCAATGAGTGATTGTGAGTACAAGTGATTGCAAGCAAGTGCCTTAAGCCCTAGACCAACACCCAGGGTCAATCCTAAGGTCCAGCAGTCCTAAGGGGACTCATCTTGAGTTTCCTCCATAGTGACCCCACCTACTAAGTGCTAGAGGTTAGGACCAATATGTGGAACTTCAAGTTGAGTAGAGAAGAGTTTGAAATTTCTAATGGTGAGGGTTCCTTGTCTAGTTTTCTAAGAATAGTCAACAGGAAAGTCCTATGGCTAGACCTTAGGCTAATAAAGAGGAAAAACTAAACCTCAACCAAAAGTGAGGTCAACAGTTACTTGTCCTCAAGTAACACTTCAATCTTTAAAAACTAAATAAGTATGATTATGTATATGAGTTTCTTTAGGAGGTTATAAAATATTATTTTAGTAATATAGT
The DNA here is from genome assembly GCF_001263595.1 of Phalaenopsis equestris. Classification (NCBI taxonomy): domain Eukaryota; kingdom Viridiplantae; phylum Streptophyta; class Magnoliopsida; order Asparagales; family Orchidaceae; genus Phalaenopsis; species Phalaenopsis equestris. The sequence goes on along the minus strand of NW_018233029.1, from coordinate 49,293 downwards.
AGTCTAATTTAGAAAAAAATTTAGTGAATGAGACCAATTTAAAGTTTAGAAATCTTTAAAGTGAAGAAGTATAAAAAATATGAGTTCCTATCTAATTCTGAAATACTTGTGGATTTTTCAAATATAGAACTTGGGCATTTTATTTCCTTCACTTAAAAATTTTTATTAAGTATAATTTTACTTACTATATTATATCCTTAAGCTTAAGTGTTTTTCAAGTCTTATACTTTAAAAAGATCAGATGTGGAACCAATTTTTGATTAGGCACTAATCCTGAAGCTTCTCCTCCCTTATCTTTTCTTTTTCTTTTCTTTTTCTTTTTCTTTCCTTTTTCTTTTTATTTTTCTTTTTCTTCTATTTTTCTTTTTCTTTTTCTTTTTTTTTAAGGCAGGGATTACTATATCTGGATAGACATTTAATAATTTTGAATTCCACTCCTCCCTTCATAAAGTAAAGAATTGATATTTTTCTTTTACTTAAAAACATAATAATATCTCATGAAAAATTTTTTTAATAAAAAAAATTTAAGTTTCAAAAATAAAAGTCTGATCCTTCCACATTTCAAAAATACAATATCTACTAATAAAGATACTTACAGAATATTTATCATTTCTACATTCATGAACTTTTAACTTTAAATTTTTCTATATCACTTAAAAAATTTTAATTAATTTTTCTTACTCTTTTATATAATTAAAATTTTACTTCCTTAATATAACTTCATATACATGATCATTTTTCTTTTCAAATCAAATTCACTTGTAGCATATTTGAGAACAAATAAAATTCAAGTTTTGAAAATTCACAAATAAAATTCAAGTTTTGAAAATATTTTCATTCCCCCCAAACTTAAATTTTTAACAAGATTTAGCATTTTAGCATCAGATATATATATGCATGAATGAAAATTAAAATAACATGCTTACAAGAATTTTTACATCCTATAGATACAATTACAAAAATTTAAAATAGGAGTAAAATTATTTTTTCAAATTTTTACCATTTTAGTCTTAATTTAACATTTAGAGGTTCATAAGACTTCTAAGTAGTTGGTAACAACATATAAGCAAACAAACACACTGACTTTGACTTCACCATCTCAACATAAAATCAAACACACTAATATAAAAGAAAAGACAGGGTAGCAATTTTTTAAATTAAAATTAAAACAAATGCTAGTAAGATTTTTAACTTTCCTAATACTCAGAAATAAGTGAAATACCAACTAACTAAAGCACACTACACATCTTACTTCACACAACTACTACCACAAAATCTAATCACAATACTAAAAATAAAACACAAAACACAACTATTACATTAACAATTAAACATAACACCTCAACACAGTGAAAGATCAACAATAACAACAAAAAGTACAACAGTAGCGAGTTCACACAATACAGTACTTCAAAGTATTACAAATTTAAAACAACCTTAGTCCTCCTCCTCTATGTTGCATCGCTAGGAATGCCCATCTTCACAAAACCCTTGTTACCTTCAGCATTTTCATGCATGCTAACCTCATTCTGCATACCAATTGCATAATCTACATAATCATCATTTTTTTCGTGTCGGTATGCATGTTTAATTACAGATGTCCCATGTTTCAAAACACAACTCAATGAGTATCTCCACTATTGATATTAAGAAAATTATATAAAAATGTTATGAAGATTTGCATACCTACTATTCAATCCCCATGTATTTTCATGACATCCAATCAATTTCTAAACATGCATGGCCACCTTGCCCATGTTTGAGAAGAAAGGGGTGTTTAAAATAAAATTAGACGAATATAATGGTAATTTTTCTTTTCTTTATCTTAAACTTCAAGATTGAACAATTAGAAGTCTATTTTTCTCATAAATTCCCAATATTTGGATCAAAAGTCGTCAAAAAAAAGTTACTTATTAGTAATATTAGCCTTCCATAACAACTAAATCAAAATACGGCAAAATTCCCATTTGCAAAGTAATTTCTCACCTCCGTCCCCGCATTCCTCGTCGCCGCACGCGCTTTTCCTCTGGAGACCTCCTCAACAATCTTCTCCACATCCAAACCCTCGATCACTTCCTCCCACGTCTTTCCCATCAGATTATATGGTGGTCGCGCAATATCAACCACTTCAATGAGATATGATCTTAACTTATTAGAAGCATTAAAAATTGCTAATAACTCTTTCTCAATAGTGAAATAATTAATTTGAGCTTCATTCAGAGTTCTACTTGCATAATGAATGGTTTAAAAAATTATGTCACATTTTTGCCCTAATACATCCCCAATTTCATAATAATTAACATCACACATAAGCTCAAATAGTTTCTTCTAATCAGGTGAAACTATTATTGGAGCAGTGATTATTTTTCTTTTAGTAATTCAATGGCATCGTCTATCGTTTCAGTGTACCGTGCAGAGTAATTTCCGATAATGGGACAACCTTCAAAAACACCAAAATTAACAACTTCGTCAAAAGGCATGAGATAAACTTGAGATACTCTACGATCTACTATCCCAGGGAAAATGGCTTGGTTGAGGCCTTCAATTAAACTCTGGTACAGATTTTGAAGAATAAACTGGACAAAAATAAAAGAGATTGGCATAACCACTTCAATGAGATATGATCTGAACTTATTAGAAGCATATACATTTGCTAATAACTCTTTCTCAATAGTGGAATAATTAATTTGAGCTTCATTCAGAGTTCTACTTGCATAATGTATGGTTTAAAAAATTATGTCACATTTTTGCCCTAATACATCCCCAATTGCATAATCACTAACATCACACATAAGCTCAAACAGTTTCTCCCAATCATGTGAAACTATTATTGGAGGAGAGATTAATTTTCTTTTAGTAATTCAAAGGCATCGTCTACCATTTCAGTGTACCGCACAGTGTAATTTCCAATAATGGCACAGCCTTCAAAAGCACCAAAATCAACAACTTCTTTAAAAGGCATGGGATAAACTGGAGATACTCTATGATCTACAATCCAAGTACTACATTCTCTCTATATTTACTTGACTAAGTTTTTTTTTCTTAGCACCCTTTATTTATCCACAATTTACCTTACTTGACATGCAAACCAAAACCGAAACTAAAAACCAAAACAAAACAAAACCCAAAACAACAACAAAATTTGACATACACACTGCAAAGCTATAAAACCTTGAACTGCGGAACTATTGCAACAGCAAGGAACTTGGAGCAGACTTCGTGGGCTGCTCATTCAAGACCCTTTCTTTAGTTTAAATAACAATCCTTAGGATTCTGAGTCTATCTTTTATGACATAAAACTTCTCTTTTTTTAGACCCCTGCATAGTCCCGATATGCAACATGTCCCCAAAAAGTTGCAGGCACATAATCAGGATATTTTGGATATGAATGGAAATCCACTCCTTGGTTACCCCTAATGAGGCTCTCCAAATATCAGTGAAATTTCTCCTCATAATCATTATGTCTTTTGACATATCAAATAATATGATCTTCAAAATTTTCTAAATTATGTACCATATCTGCATTAAAATTAATATTATCCATCATCATTTTCAATAATTGATCTTGAGATTCAGTAGACTGATCTCTGCATTTAGATAGTCTCGAGGTAGATGGTCTAGATGTAGAAGCGCCAGAGATAGAAACAGTAGACGTTATCATTCCATAACTCTATGAAAATCCTCCTCTCCAGCCAAAAATAGAGTGTTGCAAATATGATTTCACATTCAAACTAGTAATGGGATTTAGAGGTTGTAGCATTTCTTCCCAACAGACATATCTAACTCATGCTTGCTCACATAAAGAAAAGATTAAGGAAGCAAATCTCAAACCTGCAGTAGTAGCAGCGGTAGCAAAACTGATGATAGTCTTGTAGATAAGTGCCTCAATGTTGATAGGCTTAAACTGCTAAATACAATAATTTACTGTAGCTCTCTCCAAGTAACTTCACTGAGATGACTGGTCGGCAGTAGACAAGCTGAAATAAAATAAAAGCTTGCCTTTAAGATGTCATTTAACTTTGAAGTGGAAAAGTTGAATTGCCTTTCATTTGTAATCTTCCAAAGTCCTCTTCCAACAGTCAAATATGAAATAATCTCATCCAACTCCATCTTTGTAGGACTATAGTTCAAATAAAAAAACAAAGTATCGGGGGGCAACTGGTAAAACATGTTAATTACCTCTGGTGAATATGGTATTGATTTTCCTCTGACCATAACTCAATCTTCTTCTGCCTCTGGAAAATTAGCATAAAACTCCCAAACTAGAGAAACCACCGCTACAGCAGAAAAACAATAGAATTGTTCCCACTGTCAACGAACAATTAAATCCTAAACAAGTCCTCCCAAATTTTTAAAACATCGCTCCTATATAAGTTTTTGTGATTGTAGAGCATCACTATACCAATCTTAAGCTTTTGAACTCACAATTTTACTCGAATTAAAATGGGACTTCCCCTTGTTCCTCTTCATTCTTGGTGCCATTTCTAATATTTTCAAAAAGTCCAAAATAAATCCATGAATCAAGTTTAAACAACTAAAATCAAGAAAATAAATCCATGAATCAAGTTTAAACAACTAAACTCAACTCCTATAAGCTTAAACTACAATTTCTATGTAATTTTCATAAATTTTTCTCCAATTTTTACAATGAATAGTGATTTTCTAGTATCTCCAAATGTACTCAAAATACATGGTGAAAATCCAAAATTTCTACATAGAAGTGAAGCTCTTACCTCAAGAAATCTAAATCTAGCAAATTTGGCTTGAATCCACCAAGAAATCTCCAAAATAAGGTTAACCCTAAACTCAAAATCACAAATGTCGGAGGAAGAAGATGATGACAGGGGAGAAAATGGAAATTTTTGGGTTTATTTTTCACTTTTAACCGTTTGTGAACCAGTTTTCGTGAACCGAAGCTTAAGCGTAGATATTTGGTGCTTAGGCATCTGCCTCTCGGGTTGCCTCGTGCTTAAGCGCGGGATTGTGGCGCTCAGGCGCCAGTGCACAACTTTTGATATTTTTTATCTTAAGTAAAATGCACTATTAGCCTAAGTAAACCACCCTTAAATGGTTATATAACACTTCAATAACTACTTTCTTCCCATTTAACTCTCCTCTCTCTCAAAATTCTCTAATATTACTAATTCAATTTGAACTAAGAATAACATTAATTTTTCACAAACAAACACTTATATTCATTCATGAATTATTTCAAACAACATACAACACATAATTCTCATTCCAAAGAGTCTTGGATGAGAAAATTTCATAAATACAAACACTAAACAAACTTCCACAATAAAACACATAATCACATAAACACTAAAAAATAAGGCCTAACACTAACACATAAAATAACTCCTAACAAGCAAATCTTAGCGTAGAACTTAATTTCATTCTTCATTTGTTGGAACAAATTTCTGTCTCTCATTAGCCTCTCCTTAGGCATTTGGAATATAGAGTTGATAAAATGGACGGTGGTGATGAACTCTGATACAATCTTCTTCAATCCATTTCTTCTTAAGATACATCGTCTTAGCTACTTCCTCTATATAACTGGTATGGCTAAATTGGATTTTCAATTGCCATCCAATATGCTCTAGATGTGCATTAACTTCATTTACCTTTGCCTCACCTTTGCCTCAATTGAAAATTTACCTTTGCCTCAATTGAAACCACGTCAGCCTCAATTTTGTTGATCTTTTTCGCTATTCCTTCAATACTAATGGCTAAAAAATCATTATATGTTTCTTGTGCACTCTGACTAATGAATTTCTTATTCATTGCCTCGTCCTTTTTCTTCAAATCCATCTCTCCTAAATACATTTTCTCCAAATCTCTCTTTCTCTTAGACTTTCAAGGTTAGAATTTGAATTGTGGTGAAAATCCTTTGTAAAATCCTTCTATTTATAGGTCAAAATCCTTTCTATAACTCGTAGACACATCCTAGAACTGCCATGGCACATTCAAGTCAACCAATTCACGATTAAATCTTTTAGAAATCAAAATTTTCACATGATTTTTATCGTTCGCGCTTATGCACTGAATATTGGAGCTTAAGCGCCAGTGCTTGATTTAACACCGGGCAACTTAACATCCAAATACTCATTCTAACATGTCTAAGTCACTTATTAAAGTTTTAAAATCATTACTAACACATAATATTCTTAAAATACTACCCTATTTTTTCTTAATCACACACAAAAAACATTCAAAACAAAAGCACACTGATAACTATAGGTTGCCACGCACAGAGCGCTTGGTTTTACGTCGTTAGCCCAACGTAACCATTGCTTTTTCTGGTTGACCCAACATCATACGATCATTTGATTTCAGTTGATCCCCTATAATATAGGGTTTCAGTCTATGATCATTCATTTTAAATATTTTCTCAAATTTAGGATCTTTAGTATTCACAGCTCCATATGTATAAACTTTTATCACAACAAATGTGCCCATCCACCTGGACTTAAGTTTGCCTGGAAATAATTTTAACCTTGCATTATATAGCAAAACCTGTTTCCCTGGCTAAAAATTTTTAATAAGAATCCTCCGATCATTCCATATTCTTATCTTTTCTTTGTAAGTTTTAGCACTCTCATAAGATTCATTCCTTATCTCTTCAAGCTCATTTAATTGCAATAACATTTTCTCACCAGCATCCTTTATATTATAATTGAACTCCTTAATCACCCAATATACTTTTAGCTTAACTTCAACTGGTAAATGACAAGCTTTCTCAAATATTAGCTTATATGGGGACAATGGGGACATTCAGGGGACATTCATATAGGAGTTCTGTATGCAGTCTTATAAGCCCACAAAGCATAGTCAAGCTTGACTGACCAATCCATTTTTGTTGGATTCATAGATTTTTACATAATTCTTTTAATTTCACGATTGAATAATTTATCCAAACTTCTTATTTGAGGATGATAAGCAGTAACAATTCTATTGTTTATATGATATTTTTTTAATAACTTCTCCATTATGGCATTTTTGAAATGACTTCCCCCGTCAGTATGTTCACTCTCGGGAAACCAAATCTATAAAATATATTAGTTCTTAAAAATTTTGCAACACTCTGAGCATCACATCGAGGTAAAGCTACAGCTTCAATCCATTTAGATACATAGTTAACTGCTAACAGTATATATAAATTTCTGAAAGATGGTATAAATGGTCTCATGAAATATAATCCCCAAACATCAAATATTTCAACTTCCAAAATATAGTTGAGGGGCGTCTCATTTCTTCTAGAAATATTGCCTACACGTTAACATCTATCATAAGTTTTGACATAAGCATTAACATCTCTAAAGATAGTAGGCCAATAAAATCTGGATTGTAAAATTTTGTATGTTGTTTTATCAACACAAAAATGTCCCCAAAAAATTAGAATTATGACACTTTTGGATAATTTTATAAGTTTCTTCTAAAGACACACATCTTCGAATAATAAGATCCTTCCCTTGTTTATCTAAAAATGGGTCATCCCAAAAATAAGTCTTAGTTTTAGATATAAATTTCCTCTTCTGTTGGTATGTCTTTCCATAGGGTATAATATCACTAATAAGAAAGTTCACAATGTCAGCATAACATGAAACACGCCACTTATTAATGTTGAACTGTTTTTCATCAGGAAAATTTTTATTAATTTTTTTTTCAAAACAGAGTGGTTTTTTTGATTCAAGTCTGGACAGATGATCAACACTTTGATTTTCAATTCCTTCTGATCTACTATTATAAAATCAAGCTCTTGCAAGATAAGTCTTGGTTTAACATCCTTCTTCTTGATTAAATACTTAATAGCAAAATGATCTGTATGCACTACACATCGATTTCCAATTAAATATAATCTAGATTTATCAAAAGCATATGCTATTTTTAATAACTTTTTTTTAGTTCTTGTATAACTAATTTGGGCTTCATTAAGAGTTTTGCTACCATAGTAAATTACTTTGGACATTTTATCATATCTTTGTCCTAAAATAACTATAATAGCATATTCAATAGCATCACACATTAGTTCAAAAGGTTTTCCCCAATCTGATGAAACTATAATTGGTGCAGTGACTAATTTTTCTCTTAATAACTCAAAAGCTTTTAGGCACTCTTCATCAAAATTGAAAGTTGCATCTTTTTGCAGTAAATTGCATAAAGGCTTAGCAATTTTTTAGAAGTCTTAAAGATATTGCCTATAGAATCCAGCATGTCCTTAAAAACTCCTAATTTCCCTTACATTTGTTGGATAAGGTAAATTAGCGATCACTTGAATTTTAGCAGGATCTACTTCTATACCATTTTCTGATATCTGATGTCCTAATACAATTCCTCCTGCTACCATAAATTAGCATTTTTCCCAATTAAGGACTAAATTTGTTTCTTCACAGTGCTTAAGAACATTTGATAAATGTTTTAAACATAAGTCAAATGAAGTTCCAAAACACTGAAAAATCATCCATAAAGACTTCAAACCCTTTTTCAATTACCCTTTTTCAATTAAATTTTTCAATTAAATCACAAAAATAGTCATCATGCATCTTTGAAATGTAGCAGGGGGATTACATAAACCAAAGGGCATTATTCTAAAAGCAAATGTACCATACAAACAGGTAATCATTATTTTCTCTTGATCCTCAAGAGTTATTTGAATTTGGTGATAACTAGTATATCTATATCCATCCAGGAATTTGGTGATAACTAGTATATCCATCCAGAAAACAAAAGTATTTATGCGCAGCTAGATCTAAAAAGGGTTGATCTAAAAAGGGTAATGGAAAATGATCTTTTCTAGTGGTGAGATTTAGTTTTCTATAATCAATCCATATTCAGGACCTTATAACTTGTCTAGTAGGTACTAACTCATTATGTTCATTTCAAGTAACAGTCACTCCTCCTTTCTAAGGAACACAGTGAATTGGACTAACCCATGCACTATCTAAAAAAGGGTAGATGATTCCAGCATCTAACCACTTTAGAGTTTCTTTCTTAACAACTTCTTTCATAATAAGATTCAAATAATAAGATTCAATCTCCAAGATTCAATCTCCTTTGAGGATCAACCCTCGATTTGCAGTTCTCTTCCATGGGAACTCTATGCATACAAATTGAAAGACTGGTTCCTTTAATATCAGCTATTGTCCATCCAAAGGTTTTCTTAAAAGTTTTTAAAATTTTTATCAATCTCTCTTCTTCTTCCATCATTAATTTTGAAGAAATTATAACTAGTAAAGTAGACGAATCACCTAAAAAAGTATATTTTAAATGATCAGGAAGTAATTTCTACTCAAGTTCTGGAGGTTTTTCAATTGATAGACAAAATGATTTATCTTTTTCAGTTGTGTCCAAAATTTTAAAACTTTCTCGAACATAGTTTGAATTTTCCTTATAAATAACGTCAAGTTGATCTAATTCCTCTTCTTGATCGTGTTCCAATTCTTTAATTTTAGATTTTTCTTTATAATTTGTTTTAAAATGGCATTCACTCAAATATCTTATAACATCCATTCTATAGCATTCATCATCTTTACCTTTTATCTTTACCTTTTGATAGCATTCATCATCTTTACCTTTTGTAGGATACTTCATTGATCTTAAAATGTTAAAAGTAGCCATTTAATCATTGACGTGCATAGTTAATTCCCTTTTTTGCACATCTATCATCGCTCTTACTATGGCTAGGAAAGGTCTGCCCAAAATGGTAGGTATTTCTTTATCTTCCTACATATCTAGCACAATGAAATCAAAATGAAAGATAAATTGATCCACTTTCACTAGGACATTCTATTACTCCTTTGAGGAGGTTATTGAACGATATGCTAACTACAGAGTTACAGTAGTAGGGGTTATTTCTCCTAATCCCAATCTTTTAAATCTTGATAATGGCATAAGGTTAATGCTTGCACCTAAATCACATAAAGCTTTCCCACAAAATTTGTCTCCTATTGCACATGGAATTGTAAAGCTACCAGGATCTTTAAGCTTTTCAAGAAACTTTTTATGAATTCTATCATTGCATTCGTAACTAAGTGCAACAATCTAGTTATCTTCAAACTTTCTTTTTCTATTATGAATATCCTTCATAAACTTCACATAGCTTGGCATTTGTTCTAAAGCTTCAACAAATGGAATATTAATTGTAAGCACCTTAAAAATTTCCAAAATTTTTGGAAATTACTTATCCAACTTTTGCTGACGATGTCTCTGAGGAAATAGAGGTGGTGGTATTTATAATTCAATTTTTAACGGGGAAATAGGTCTTTCAGAATATTTCAAAGCATCCTTTTTTGATTCTTTTAATTTCTTCTCTCTCTTTTTCAATTTTCTTTAGAACCATACCTTCCAACTCTCTTACGCTTCTAAGTTGAACAACTTTTACTTGCTCTTTATTCTGATCTTTTGGATTTACTTCAGTATTATTAGGAAGTGTTCCTTGAGATCTATTACTAATGAATTTGATATTTTTCCAAGTTAATTCTTAATATTTCTAATTGAAGCTCCTTGACTTTGTAACTGATTTTCCATGTGTAACACCACTTATTCTATAGATAACTTCTTATCCTTAAATTGTGGATTGCTGTTGAAACTAGGAGGATAAGTAGATCTATTTTATTATTCCCTTGGTTGTTCCAGCTTCTTAATAGGTTTACTTGGTTGCTACCCCATTATTTATTATTACCAACTAAAGTATTATTCCAGTTAAAATTAGGATGGTTCTTCCTACATGGGTTATAATAATTTGAATTTGGATTATTTGACTTGTTATTTATGGCATTAAAAGTCTTTAATGATGTTTGAGAATCTATCATTTGGCTTAATGAAGAAATTGGTTGAGAAAAATTTATTCCAAATTAGTCTAACATCCTTGAAATTGCAGCAACTTGATTTGCTAAAATAGTAAATGCTTCAGATTCATGAATATTGGCTACTTTTTTAAGATTTACCCTCTCATAAGGCCACTATAAATTATTGGTAGCCATTTCTTTAATTAAATAATAAGAATCATTAAATGGTTTTGACATCAATGAACCACTAGAACCTGCATCGATAATAGATCTAAGAGACCCAACTAATCCATTATAAAAAGTTTGAATAGTTAACCAATCAAGTATAACATGGTGTGGACAGTTTCTTAAGAGTTCCTTAAATTATTCTCATGCTTAATAAATAGATTCCCCTTCAAACTGATTAAAAGATGTAATATCATTTCTATTTTTTGCAGTTTTTGATGGTAGAAAATATTTAGCAAGGAATATTTGTGCTAAATCACCCCAAGTTCTGATAGATCCAGGTGCAAATTAATGCAACCATATCTTAGCTTTATCCCTCAATGAGAAAGAAAATTACCTAAGTCTTATGACGTCATCTGATACATCATCATATTTAAATGTAGCGCACAATTTTAAGAAATTGGTAAGATGTAAATTTGGATCTTCAATAGGTGATCCCCCAAACTGATTCAAACTGATTATTTGATACGTGATTATTTGATACGATTTGGATAATAGCATGTTTAAGCTCAAATGAATTAGCCACTATAGTAGGTTTTTGAATACTATAATGAAGTTCATCTGCCGTAGGGTTAGCATAATCTTTTAATTGTCTAAATTCTTGATGAATATCAGCATTTTGATTATTTTAATCTGCCATTTTTGTAGTTTTTTTAAATTTTTCAAAGTTTTTAATTCTTTTGCTTTTTCTAATTTTTTTAACAGTTCTTTCTAATTCAAAATCAAAGGGTACTAGTCCTTCAAAACTTGAACTATGCATACACTAACATAAAACAAAAATAAGATACTTGATATAAAAACACAACACTAAAATATTCTTATAAAAATTCTTAAAGTTTAAATAAGGCTTTCTAAAGATTGAAATTTTGTTTTAAATAAAATTAAAATCCCAGTTTCAATTGAAATCTAAAATACAATCCTAATTTTTATTTTTTTCTTAAATTTAATCCCCAGCAACGGCGCCAAGAACTTGATCTCGACTGTTTATATACAATAGTATAACAATTTATGTGATTATGTTCTTCACTATTCTTTCTTACTTGTCAACAACACCAATTGTATATTGGTTTCTAGACAAAGGACCTTTCCAATTTAGTTTCTTTGTACTACTTTTAATTTATATATATATATATATATATATTGGGATACTATGCAAGTATACGTATTGTTATCAAGTAATATAGGACTTTTTGATTAAGCCCCGAATATAGAAACCACAGAGATTGTTCACAATATACACTTTTAAGTAACAAAGTTCTATTTCAATAAGACAATTATTTAAACAAAAGATATTATCATAGTAATTAAGGTTCAATTTTATTTGGTATTTTTTATAATTGGACAATATAATAACAACTTCTAAAGATAACTTGAGTTTTTGTAAGATAAGAAGCACTGAATATGAAATATATTTTTCTTTATCATAAATCAGTAATAAGTATAGGAAATCTGTTGTGAAAGTATGTCAGATTGTGTTGTGTCAAATATGAGCAATATTATTCTTTAACCTTACTAGAGATGCTATATAATAACAACTTTTAAAGACAACTTGAGTTTTTATAAGATAAGAAACACTGAATATGAAATATGTTTTTCTTTATCATTAACCAATAATAAGTATAGGAATTCAAATAGAAGCATTATTATTCTTGACCCTTACTAGAGATGCTATAAAAAACATTGGCTAATTTAAAGTTTGAATAGTTTGGAAAACCGGCTAGGCAGGGAAGATTCCAGCTCTCACTGTAGAGTTCCCTCGATTCCCTCCACCTGGAAGCTAACATCGCGTATCAAAACATAGAAAATACCTAAAACTATAAACCAAATTAAGGGTTTTAGTTTGTTGCTCTAAAGTCCTGTAACTCTACACCCTTCAAAGATTATTTCCTTATTTAATTGCACTCAATCATCTGAATTACATTCTCATCCATACAATCTCATGTGATTCTTTCCAATTGTTGACTGAGACAATGCCATCCCGGTTCTTACATGTTCTCACAATAAATTTAACATCTCAATGGGCCAAATCAAGAAGTAAATGAAGTGCATGGAATCAAATCATTTCAACTTCTTCCAACATTAAAGACCAATACTCTCCACAACTTCCATCCAATACTTTTTTACTTATCATTTTAAGGAAAAGGATAAAGAAAACTACTCAGAATTCATGGAATCAGAATCCATGGAGAAAAACAAAAACACACTTTAGTTTAAAAGTAGAAATCATTGTCAAACCAACAAGAAGTCTCATTTAAAACCAGACGTAGTAATAAAAAGATAAAAACACCAAACTCTTAAAGTTCCTTCCTCTTAAAGTTCCTTCAAATCTCTTCTCTTCTTACAACACTCTTAACTCTCAAAAACTAGAAATTGAGACTAAAATAAAGGTAGACATTGGCTTCTTACAGTCTCTCCTAGAAATCACAACAAATAAGAATCTAAAAGAACACTTGAAGAGACTAAAAGCAGCCCCTCAAAAAATCCTAAGCCTCTCTTTTTATAGTTTTCCAAGAGGTGCCTTGGTATCTCTTCAAAATCTGTCCAAATTTGATGTATTCTCCAAAGGATGCCTCCTTTTACAAGTCTTTTAACCATACTTTATTTTCCAATTATTATAACCACCCTCTTTAGCCAATAGGTGCCTCAAATGTCCCTTAAAAGTTTGTCAAAATGATTTAACCCATCAAGTAACTATCACTGGTGCTTAAGCGAGAGGCCTCCGATGCTTAGGCGTGGCCTTCTCTATTTCACGGACGCTTAAGCGCCAGATCTGGCACTTAGGCGCCAAAATACTTTTGCACTATTTTTTCATTTTTGCTCCATATTTTATTCTTTTTCACTCCTTTTGCCTTTTTTCACCTTTTTAGTTGTATGTGAAGAAAAAACACACAAATACCTTCCATTAAAGCACAATATCTCAAAAATAGGTATAAAAATGTGTATAAAAACACTAAATATTTTAAGTGTATTAGAAGCCTATCTAGGATCCTTCATGTGTTGGTCTTAGCTACCCTAACCAAAGGCTAAGAGCCGGGGACCAACCACAAAACAAAACACCCAAGGCTAACCCTAAGGTCGACAATCATATGGGTACTCTTGAGCTCCCCCATGCTGGTTCCAACCTTCAAGTGCTAGAGGGAAAAACAAGACATGTGAAACTCCAAAAAGAGGAAAGAGATGTTTAGAATTTCTAATGGGGGTAGGGTTTTATCAAAATTCCTCTTGGTTAGTCAACAAGAAAGTTCTATGGCTTAATCATAGGCTTCTAAGCAAGAAAGACTTGACCTCAACAAAAGTGAGGTCAACAACTATTACTCTAAATTTTAAAACATTACATTTGTTCTCACTAGCCGCTAAATATAAATTAGGTCAAGTATTTTGCCATATTCTGAAACATAAATATCTGTGTAATTATGGGTAGGGTCAAGCATTCATGGGATTGTTGCCGCATTACCCCCACTTTATATTCATGGTGAGAGGAAGGAGAGGCCCAGAACTCTCACTCGAGTCAGTACTATTTTTGAGAAGTTAGCCGAGAAAGAAGGTTGTTCTATTGCTAAGCTCCTAAGGAGAATAGGATGTGCAGTAATGTCGTAGATGAAAATTGAGCTCCGACAGAAGGGTAGACTTTCCCAACAATGCTAGAAGCTAATAGAAGCACCATCATCCTGCATCCGCTCTAGATTCTGTTTGAGAAATCATATCGGTGTCATTGTCACTATCCTGATGATACAATTATTGCCCCAAGTCTTATAAGGGGATGACCAGTCAAGTCTTGTCTGGGCTCGAGAGTACCGCTCGCTTCCATTTGTGAAGAACTCCAAAAGAGGAATATTGGAAAGAGACCTTGGTGGACTACATTTTGAGATGAAAGAACTTAAGCCTGAATTATAGCCTCGGCTTCAAAAGAAGCACATGATTGAGATCCTACTTAAGAGTATCCATGGTTCAGTAGCCTTCATGCTTAAGGGACTCACTATTAATTCATTTAAGAAGTTACTCGGCAAGGCTAGCTACTTACAAGAAGATGTCAAATATATGGAGACTTTCGAAAAGTCTAGACCAATTAAAACATTGAAAAATAAGTATGGGATAGTGGCAACGATCAATAAAAGCAAACAGCCAATGAGGATTCAAACTGAGCAGTCTCGTCATGATTACTAGTAGCTAGCACAGCACAGTCAGCCCCCGCAACAGTATGGTCAGTAGTATTGTCAGCCCAGACAGTAATTATTTCAACAGAGACTGTATAAGACAGATGGATGTCAGGGTTCATCAATGGTAGACCAGTTAAACAGAGTATACTTCTTTAAGGATACAGTTGTAGTGAAGATGTTCTAGAACTTCATGAAGAAGCTTGAGTTCATATTGTTTGAGCCTAAGAAGCCAGAGGAGGTTGAAAAGAAGTATCACCCAGCTATTAACCCTAAAACATATTACTTGGACACACTATAATAAGTTTCTTTAGCTTCAAGGAATGGCTTGAGAGGAACATCAAAAATTGGAATATAAAAATTTCAAAAAAATATTTAAAAGAAATTGAATTTCTCTAAATATGATTTTGGTCAAGTCAATTACTCTGACAGATTCGTATGCAGATGAGGATACCAGATCCTCTAAGAAGATACTGGATCAGATTCAAACTGCTTCATTGCAAGCTGCCGCTCAGAGTCTGCAACCTACCAAACCAATATTGAAGATCATGCTAGAGAATTCACTGCAATAGGAGACAAAGAAAAAGGAGATTGTAGATGAAGCAAGGATTGTAAGAGCAAAGGGTATGGTATGAGCTTCCTCTGTTAAATAGGTTGACTCAGATTTAGGTTTGAAATCCCTCAAATCACTCGCTTTGGATGATTATCGCTACACCCCTTTGAGGCCTTATGATTATAAGGGTTATGATTTTGACTGTGTTTTGACTATCTCTAGTGATGATGTAACTAACCACAACCAACTTAACCCCAGTTTTGATTCACAAATTGAAGAAAATATCGACAACATTGGCAAAGTTCAAGAAGCAAAGGATCAGTCCTTAAGTGCAAAGGAATGTTAATTGCAATCAACTTAGACCCTTTAGATTCAGAGTCAAGAAGATTCAGCAACGACGTTAGGAGAAGAACCTCCAAATCTAAATCAAAGGATGTAATAGATAATATAAGTGAAATTGAAGAGTGGGAAGGTGTTACACTCGAGAATGGATCAAATGGAAAAGCAAAAACAAGTAATTACTTGAGAAGGTCCACCTCTGTCGATGGAAGAAACACATGCTCAGAAGGAAATTAAAGGCTTAAACAAAGTGGATTATAATTTACTAGCTCATCTTAGGAAGTTGATAGCCAAGTTAAGCATCTGTAATGCTCTAATCCTGTTAAGGGAGATGAGAGAAGCATTGATCAATGCTCTACTTGATCCAGAAATCTGCTTAGCTCAACTAGCTAGCACATCCTTGGATGAATTTTGTTCGTTAAAGGAATTGCTTGAGGTAGCCTTCACTGATGAAGACATGCTACTTGGTACTATCAAACACAACCGGCTACTCTACATTTCCATCAACATAGACTAATTTATTCTTTTAGAATATTAGTAGATATAGAAGCATCACTCAACCTAATGAATCTATGAACGTTAGCATATTTGGACATCAAGCTCAGGAACTTACCATCGATAAAATGATGTCAAAAAGATTCAATCAGAAGGGAGAAATAGAACTTGAATTGATAACACTACTCATGATGGTTGGTGATCTAGTAACAACCACTAAGTTCAATATCATCAAAGCAAAAATCTCATTCAACGGTTTGCTTGGTTGACCATGGATTCATGAGCATAATATGGTGTTGTCATCATCGCACTAGTGCATCAAATATTACAAAGAAGGATAAGAAAATTGTGTAATGGGAGACTTACAACCATTCTTGATACATAAAGTAGGCCTCCATGAAGATTTTGCTTACAATGCTCCCTCAAAGAAGATCATCTTTTTTAGATAATTCTTATCCAATAAGATTGAAGATTCAAAAGGATAGCTGAAAAGGGACCATTCTAATTTGATTCAATGAACTCCCATCATTCCTTAGCAATAAATCAGTGGAAGTTCCTTTAGCCCACACATCCTAGATCATGGTCAGGGATGCAGACATGGGAGAACCAATGAGATTATTGAATGGAAGAATCCACCTATCAGCATTAACGTGGAAGGAAGCTTTGAGGAAGATGAGTCCAAGAAAGGCGCAATGACAGTAAACTAGAAGAAGACTCAGTTCGAGATCTTCTTAAAAGGCGAAGAAAAGAGTGAGTATGAGTCGATATAATATCAAAACAACCACTACGTGCAGGTCATGACCTTAACTCTGATTCACCCCTATAAGGTTGAGAGTGTGGAGGTCAAGGAAATTCAGAGTGTTGGCATGAAACCGATCAAGTTTCAACATGCTTCTCCTTCTCCTAATTTGGAAACCCATGTAAAATTAAAAGAGGATGTTTCTAATGAATTAATGGAATTACCTATTGGGTATTATTCTTCATGTGTTCAAATGTTGATTCAACAAGGTTGAGTAAAAAGGTAGATGTTGAAAGATAAGTTACATCTTTTTGAGAAATAATAGAACATTAAAGATCAAACTTTCAACTCCAGATTTAGTACGATAGGAACTGTTGATGATTCAAAATTTTTTATGGTTGTTACTGATGAGGTTGGAAGAGGATTACCTCGATATTGAAGATGATTCTAAAGATTCTCTAATAGATAATGCTCCGCTATAATTTGAGAATGAAATCAAAACAACAGTTGATGAGTTAAAGGAAATTAATCTAGGGACTGAGGAGCAGCTTCAAATTACTTTTTATAAATTCTCTGCTCAATGATGAAGAGTCTATGGATTTGGTCAAGTTATTGTCAGATTTCAATGCTTTCTTTTCTTGGAGTTTTGACTAGATGTTAGGATTGTCTCCATAAGTTGTAGTACACAGTCTTGGAGTGGAGTAGAATACAACTACAATAGGAAAAGTCCCCAGAAGAATGCACCTTAAAATAGAACAACAAGTTACTTCTGAGGTAAATAAATTAATTACCGCTAACGTTGTGAGAGAGGAGCAGTATCCGACATGGTTAGCCAATGTAGTACCAGTAGGTAGAAAAATGGGCAAATCTGAGTGTGTGTGGACTTCATGGACTTAAACAAAGCATGTTCAAAGGATGAGTTTTTGTGCATTGCATCGTCACACAAGATTTTATCCTTCATGGATCGGTCATCATGATATAAACAGATCAAGATGGCGCTAGAAGAAGCAATGTTTACTGCTTTCAGATGCTCGATTGGAATCTACTACTACACGGTGATGTCATTTAGCTTAAAGAATGCATGAGCAACCTACCAGCAAGCTATGATGAGGATCTTCGATGAACTCATTCGCAACCAAGTTGAGTGATGTGTGGATGACTTGGCCATCAAGAGCAAAGAAAGGAATAACCATTTGTATGATTTGAGGATTGTTTTTTAACCATTATGACAATATAGTCTTATAATGAATTCCTTAAAGTATGCCTTCAGTGTCACTTGTTTGAAGTTTCTAGGATTGGTTATTCATCATAGAGGGATTGAAATTGATCCAGAGAAGATTAAAGCTATCTTGGAAATGTCACCTCCCATAACCTTGAAACAACTACGGAAATTGGCATACCCGAGATGCTTTATATCTAATCTGTAAAGTACATATTAGACCTTTTTGACTCTAATAAAAAAGGATGATAAATTTATTTGGGATGATAAATGTCAGCAGGCCTTCAAAGATATTAAACAATATCTAATGAAACCTGTTGTATTGGCAACCTCTATTCTGGGTCGATCATTGATTCTTTATACTGCAGCCTTAAAGGACTCCCTCAAAGCTTTGTTAGCCCAAACCAATAATGATAGTAAGGAAAACACACTCTATTAGTTAAGTGAGTGTCTAATATCAGTGGAGAAAAAGTATCACTCTATTGAGAAACATTATCTAGCTTTGAATTTCACCATTCAAAAGCTTAGACATTATATGCTTTCTCATATGGTCAACCTAATTTTGAGGGTTAACATGTTATAATATTTGATGACTTGTCTGACACTTTCTGGTAGGTTAGCTAGATTTTCAATAATTTTATTACAATTTGATATAATCTTTATGACCCTTCGCATTATCAAAGGATAGATTTTACCAAACTTTCTCGCAGAACACCCGCTACCAGCTGGGTCACATCTCAACAATGGCTTTCCCAATGAACATATATTGCATGTGGAACAACCCAATGCTCAACATTGGGATATGTACTTCAACGCAGCTTTGTCAGCCAGGAAAGACAAAAGAATACAAACAGTAATGCCTGGTAAAGTAGGAATAGGTCTGATTTTCATCACACCGAACAAGGCGATGTGAGGTTCTCTTGCCACCTGATAGAGTCGTACATCATCAATGGATCAGAATATGAAGTTTTGATAAATGAATTAGATTTGATGTTATTGATGGATATAACAGATATCATCATCTACGGTGACTCACAACTCAACATTCAGCAAGTGATTAGGCAGTACAAGATTCTGAAGCCAAGATTAGAGGAGTATCACTGATACTTGATGAAATAGTTGGAACTGATTTCAAATGTGACATAGTACAAAAGTCCTCAAGACGATAATGACCATGCAAATGCTTTAGTTAAGCTGGCTAACGAAGTGGCATGTCCACTAAAAGACTCCATCGACATCATAGTACAAGGATGTCAGGCTCTATCACAGATTAATATGGATAACCTACATAAGCTCATAAATGAGAGTTGTAGTAACCAAGGATATTGAGGATTGATGCATGCCATTAATTGATTTTTTACAGACTGGGAAGTTGCTAGAGGATAAGTCAATAGCACACCAGATCAAGAAGAAGTCAATGTGATATGCCTTAATTGACAACATCTTGTATAGAAGATCATTTTATCAGAAGTGTTTGAATTCTTTTAGCAGAATAGAAACACATAATGTGGTAAAAAAGGTACATGCCAGACTATGTGGTGCTCATCAGTCAGGGCCAAAGATGAAGATGAAAATCAAGATACTCATATATTCTTAGTAAGTAGTGATGTGTTACTGCATGGAAATAGCTAAGAGGTGTCACCAGTGCTAGGTGCATGGAGTGTTCGTGCACCAACCTATGAATGTGCTACATCCAACAATTGCATTATGGCCATTAAGTGTTTGGGCATGGATGTAGTAGGTCTTATAGACCTGCATCTTCAAAAGGACATAGATTTATTTTGGCAACTATGAACTTATTCTCCATTGAGAAGAGGTAATTTCATTATGGAAATTCATAGCACATCATGTTCTTCAGTTCTTCAAGAATCAGATTATCCATGGTTTCGATGTTCCATACTGAATCATCTCAAATAACGGTTCATCCTTTAAGAGCTTGGAGATCAAAAACTTTGTCATACAATACATAGATTAGAGGTACTCCATGATCTACTAATTAAATAAAAGTGGTCTAGTATAAGCCTTCAACAAGATACTTGTGCAAATTTTGAAGAAAATGTTAGATGATAAAAAAGAGGATGGCATGATAAATTATTGGAAAGTTAATGGGCATATAGGACAATAATTAGAGCTCCGACACAGTCTACATTGTTATGCACTCGTGTACGAGTCTGAGGTCGTACTTCCATTAGAGGAGCAGTTATCTTTCTTCAGAGTTGTAGTAGCCAAAAAGATTAAGATAAAGGATAATTTAAACTGTCATTGCCTGGATGTCGCCACTACCACCAATTCTCTATGAATTCATCGCCATGTCATTAGTTTGTTGATATTGTTGTCAAGAAGGAGTCGTCACTCTGTTTATCTATTTTATTACCCAATTCTCCAAATAACCTATTCTCTCACATCACACAGATGATCTTGAGATAGTAAAGAAATTTGGATAAGAAGTAAAATGGCAAATAAAAACAGAAAACAAAAGAAGATGTTGTAATGATTCATTGTCGTATAGAATTTGGAAGTGTCTGATTTCTGAGATTCTCATACAACCACTTGAAGTTCTCATAACCAGAGATTTAGGTGTAATACTTATTTTGAGTTTCTCAATCTCCTATAAGAGCAAGCTTCTATAGTTAATTACTTCTTACGCAGTTAAAACTACTTAAGAAAACTATTGATTAACGTTAATCATTTATTCTCTAAGAAATTAAGTGTCAAGATCAAGGAAAGAAACGTCAATGTTCAACCCTAAAGATAATAGATTTTCAAGAATTCAAAACTACCCTAAAAGTTTTGTTTTGTCATTTTGTTTTGTTGATGTCATTTTGTTGTTTTGAAGTCATTTTATTTTTGTTATGTTGTTTTGTTGTTTTAATGTCATTTTGTTTTATTTTGTTGCGAATCATTGTTCCATCTTCAAAATGTTGTCCTTGCAAAATAGAATTAGCATATCCTAATAAATGCAAAGTAAATGTAAAATGTGACTTTCTTTTAATCTCCCACAAAACTGCAAAAAACAATTAGCATGAGATTATGTTGTAATTTGTTGATTTAGTTGGTTGAATAATTTTTAGACAACCTAATCAAGATTTATAGGGCTCTGTGATCCCGGGGTTGCTGGGGTATTCAGACCTACTTTATCTGAAAGGTAGTTAAAGTAGGACCGGATGATTCTTGTTAGCAACTGTAAATTGCATAGTCTAAAAGGTCTTCGTAGATCTAAACACTAGGGTTCAAGTTGCGTTTGGTGATCTTTGTTCATTAAGGTTAAATTTAATTTTTAGTGTTTTATTTGGATTTTAGAGGTTGAAAGATTTTATGTTTTTTTATGATTTATTAAACAATTAATTTTTTTTATTTTATTTATTTATTTATTTATTTTGATGATCCGATTAGGATTCCATAGTTTTGTCGTCCCGGTCCATTAAATTTGTGGTTTGATTAGTCATAAATGATTGGATACTATTTTTTTAGCAACCATGGTTTACCTCCTCTTTAATATTTTCTAAAACCAAGTTACATTTTTAAAGTTAAAGTTTAAGTTTTAATGTCTTTTAAGGTGAATTTTAAGTTGTTTGAAGTTTTATATTTGGTTTGTTTTGAGTTGTATGTCGGTTGATTCATTTGTCTAATTTACATGTAAGTTGAATCCTCAATTTTGATTTTATTTTAGATTGATTGACAAAGTATAATGTAAATTCGGCTCATGGTAAATATATGATATGGGTCAGATTTAATGAAATTTTGTTAAGTCTAGTTTAGGTTCAATGTAGGATAAAACTAAAGGAGTTTGGTTAAATCTAAGGTAAGTTAGACTTAAGATTTAGGTTCAGTGACAGTTAAATCTAAAAATGGATGATTAAGTTCAGTGTAGGTTAAACCTAAGATTTAGGTCCAGTGTCAGTTGAACATAAGGTTTAGGTTGGGTTGGATTCAATTTGGATTGAATCTAAGGTTTCGGTTGGCTCACGTTCAATTTAGGTAGAACCTAAAGTTTATGGTCACTTGGTTCAATTTATGTAGAACCTAAGTTTTGATATCATTTAGGTTCAATTTAGGTACAAGCTAAGGTTTGAACGAAAGGTTTAGGTTCAATTTAGGCAGAACCTAAAGTTTGATTTCATTTAGGTTCATTTTAGGTCAAACCCAAGGTTTGATGTTATTTAGGTTCAATTTTGGTAGAACATAAGGTTTAAGGAATGGTTTAGGTTCAATTTAGGTAGAATATGAAGTTTAATGTCATTTAGGTTCAATTAGTTAGAACCTAAGGTTTGATGTCATTTAGTTTCAATTTACTTAGAACCTAAGGTTTAATGTTGTTCAGGTTCAATTTAGGCAGAAGCTAAGGTCTGATTTCATTTAGGTCCAATTTAGGTAGAACCTAAAAATAAAGAAATGACTTAGGTTCAATTTAGGTAGAACCAATGGCTTAAGAAACAGTTTAAGTTCAACTTTGTTAGACTCTAAGGTATGAGTTTACTTAAGTTCAATTTGACTAGAACATAAGAAAATTTGATTAATTCTAATATAAGTTAGACTTAGAGTTTTGGCCCGATGTAAATTGGTCCTTGGTGCGGATTTTCTTAGATGTGCTGTAAATATTTTTCAATACCACAATACACACAACAACACAATTAGTAAATAAGAAAATCAATCAAAATAAAAATCACCTCAGTATAAATATTTTTATATTTTAAAATCTTTAAGCTGCTGATATACCTAAAATATATAGTATTTATTTACACATTTTTATACCTATTTTTGAGATATTGTGTCTTAATAGAAGATATTTGTGTGTTTTTTATCACGAACAATCAAATGAATGAAAAATGGTGAAACAAGTGAAAAAGGTTCAAATTTAGAGCAAAAATGAAGAAGGTGTGCAAAAGAACTGTGGCGCCTAAGTGCCCAAAACTGGAGCTTAAGCGCAAGTAAAACTGAGAAGGTCATGCCTAAGCGCCAGTACCTCGCGCTTAAGCGCCAAAAGTAGTTACTTGATGATTCAACAACTTTAGACAATTTTTTGAAGAGGTGTTTGAAGTAACCCATGGTGAAAATGTGAAAAATAGATAATAAACATGGAAATACATTCAATTGGCTTTTGAAAGGAGGAAAATCATAGAAGATTCATTGAATGTGGACACATTTTGAAGAGACACCAAGGCACCTTTTGAAAAACTATAAAAGGACTTGGATTGAATTTAAGAGGAGCCGCCACCACCCTCTAAACACAGTCAATGCCTCTCTCTCTCTTAGATTAATTAGAAAACTTTTAGAGAGAAGAAAAAGAAAGGAGTTGTAGTGTGTGAGTAGATAGTACTGTAGGAGAAAGGAAGAGAAGATGCTCAAAGAAACTTTAAGAGTTTGGTAGAGAAGATTTGAGATAAGTTTTTATCATTGTAACTACTTGGTTTTAATTTATACCTCTTATTTTTTTGCATGATTTCTACTTTTAAATTTAAGTGTGATTGTGTTTTTCCCATGAATGTTGAGTAGTTTTCTTTATCTTTTTCTGTAAAATAATAAGTGATTACGTATTAGATGGAAGTTGTGTGAAGTATTAATCTTTAATGTTGGAATAAGTTGTGATAATTTTAAACCTCTTGCTTAATTTACTTTATGATTTTGCCAATTAATACGTTAATATTTGTTGTGAGAACATGTAAAATCTGAGATGGTATTGTCTTAGTTGTCTTAGTCAACTAATAACATGAGAATGTATGGATGAGAATGTAATTCATATGATTGAGTGAAATTAAATATGTAAATAAACTTTGAAGGGTGTAGAATTAGAGGACTTTAAAAAGTGACAGGTCTTTAAAGTGACAGGTTAAAGCCCCCAATTTGGTTTATATTTTTAGGTTTTGATACGAGATGTTAGCCCCCAGGTGGAAGGAGAAGAAGGAACCCTAGAATGAGAGCTAGTATCTTTCCTAACTAGCTTATCTTCAAGTCTATTCAAACTTTAAATTAGCCAATGTTATTTATAGCATCTCTAGTAATGGTAAAGATTACTATTGCTCTTATTTGGAACAACACAATTTGAATACTTCCACAACAGAATTCCTATACTTGTTACTGATTCATGATAAGGAAAAATATATTTTTTTCATATTCCCTTCATATTACAATCATCTAGTTAAGTTTAGTTAGTTTTTTACTTTACTTTCAATTATTAAAAATTACAAAAAAAATTGAACTTTCAATCCTATTATAGCATCTATAGTTTCAGTAAGAATATTTTGCAAAGTAAAATATGTTATCTAATTTCTTCTGATTTTAGTTGCATATTGTATATTTTCCCTGTGGGTTTGATATTCGGGGCTTAATAAAAAAGCCATATATTACTTAATAACGATACGTATAGTTCTATAGTATCCCTTAATTAAATATAATAATTGCATTCTTATTTTCTTAAAAGTCAAATTTTTGCCCATTTGTTGTTGGTGATCAAGTTTTTGACAACATTGTAAAATAAGAATTATAAGGAAGGAAAAATTAAGAATATAATCGCATACATTGTATTGTTATATAAAATCAACATCAAGTTTTTGGATGCCGTTGCTAAAGAAAATAAAAATTTTTTAAGAAATTTTTAGTAAGAAAATTTCTATTTTTAGAAAGTCTTATTTAAACTTTTAGATTTATTATTTTTATATAAAGTTCTTGTTTGTGTGATTTTATTTTATTTTTTTTGTATTAATGTATGTTTAGTTCAGGTCCTAAAGGACTAGTGCCCTACAATTCTGAATTGGAAAAAACTATTGGAAAAGTTAAAAAAAAATCAAAAATACAGAAAAAGACAAAATTTCAAGAAATGACAAACGAGAATAATCAAAATGCTTAAAATAATCAACAGTTTAGACCTTTAAGAGATTATGCAAACCCTACAGTAGATGAACTTCATTGTAGTATTCAGAAACTTGTTGTAGTGGCTAACTCATTTGAACTTAATTCTGTTGTTATCCAAATGGCATCAAATAATGAGTTTGGATGAGCACCAACTGAAAATCCAAATTTACATCTTACCAATTTTCTAGAATTGTGTTGCATTTAAATATGATAGTGTATCAGATGATGCTATAAGACTTAGACTTTTTCCTTTCTCACTATGTGATAAGGCTAAGATATGGTTACATTCGTTAGTACTTGGATCTATCAGAACTTGGGGTGATTTAGCGCAGAAATTCCTTGCTAAATATTTTCCACCATAAAAAACTGTGAAGTTTAGAAATTATATTACATCCTTTTGTTAGTTTGAAGGGGAATCTATTTATGAAGCATAGGAATAATTTAAATAAATACCAATAAAGTGTCCACACGATGCTATACTAGATTGGTTAATAATTCAAACTTTTTATAAAGGATTAGGTGGATTTGTTAGATCTATTATCGATGCCGCTGCTGGTGGTTCATTGATGTCAAACTCATTTTAGGATGCTTATGCTTTAATTAAAGAGATGGCTACTAAAAATTTTCAATGGCCTTTTGAGAGGGTAAATCTTAAGAAAGTAACCAATATTCATGAATTTGATGCTTTTGCATTGTTAGCAAATCAAGTTGCTACAATTTCAAGGAAGTTAAACCAATTTGAAATAAACTTTTCTTAACCAATTACAATGTTTTAAGAGAATTAATTTGGCCAAATAGTAGATTCTCAAGCATCATTAGAAACTTAGAATACCATAAACAATAAGCAGCATAACCCATATTCAAACTATTATAACCCAGGTTGGAAGAACCATCATAACTTTAACTGGAATAATACTTCGGGTGATAACAATCAACAGTAGGGAAACAACTAAGTAAACCCATTGGGAAACTGGAACAACCATGGTCATAGTATTTATAGACATACTTACCATCCAGGTTTTAACAGTAATCCAAAATTTAAGGAGAAAAAGTTGTCTATAGAAGAAGTGGTGTTACAAGTGGGAAATCAGTTACAAAGCAAAAAGCTATAATTGGAAATATTGAGAATCAATTGGGATAAATAACAAATTCATTAAGTAATAGATCCTAAGGAGCACTTCCTAGTAACATAGAATTAAATCCAAAAGACCTAAATAAAGAGCAACTAAAAGCCGTTCAACTTAGAAGAGGAAGAGAGTTGGAAGATAGAGTTAAAAAAGAGATTGAAGTAGAGAGTAAAATTGAAGTGTCTGAAGAGGGTGCTCCGAAAGGTTTAAAGAGACCTATTTCTCCACTTAAAATTGACTTGGAAAAACCTCCACCTCCATTTCCTCAGAGACTTCATCAATAAAATTTGGATAAACAACATTTAAATTTTTTGGAAATCTTTAAGAAACTTATAATTAATTTTCCATTCGCTAAAGCCTTAAAACAAATGCAAAACTATGTGTGAAGTTTATGAAGGATATTCTTAACGAGAAAAGGAAGTTTGAAGATAACATGGATGTTGCACTTAGAAGAGTGCAGTGCTATAATTTAGAAAAAGCTTCTTGGAGAGCTTAAAGATTCTGATAGCTTCACAATTCCATGTGCAATAGGAGACAAATTTTATGGGAAAGCTTTATGTGATTTAGGTTCAAGCTTTAATCTTATGACATTATCAATATTTAAAAAATTGAGAATAGGAGAAATATCCCCTACTACTGTAACTCTGCAGTTACTAAATCGTTCAATAACATATCTCAAGGGAGTTATAGAAGATGCTTTAGTGAAAGCGGGTTTATTTATCTTTCCTGTTGATTTTATTGTGCTATCTAAGAAGGAAGATAAGGAGATACCTTTTATTTTGAGAAGACCTTTTCTAACTACAGGAAAAACAATGATAGATGTATTGAAAGTGAAATTAACTATGTGCGTCAATGATCAAACTGTAACTTTTAATATTTTCAAATCAATGAAGTATCCTGCAAAAGTTAAATATGATGAATGTTACATAATGGATGTAATAAGATATCTGAGTGAATCCCATTTCAAAATAAATTTTGAAGAGAAATCTAAAATGAAAGAGTTGGAACATGAGCAAAAAGAGGAATTAGATCAATTTGAAGATTTTTATAAGGAAGATTTGAATTATGTTTGAGAAAGTTATGAAGTTTTGGACACGATAGAAAAAGAAAAAAAATTTTATCCATCAATTGAAATACCTCCTGAACTTGAGTTGAAGTTACTTCTTAAACATTTAAAAAATATTTTTTTAGGTGATTCCTCAACATTACTGGTTATAATTTCCTCAAATTTAACTGCAGAAGAAGAAGTAAGTTTAATGAAAACTTTGAAGAATTATAAGAAAGCCTATGGATGGACATTGTCGATATTTAAGGAATCAGTCCTTCAATTTGTATGCATAGAATTCATGTGGAAGAGAACTGTAAACCCAAGGCTGATCCTCAACGAAGATTGAATCTTATTATGAAATAAGTTGTTAACAAGGAAATTTTAAACTGGTTAGATACTGGGCTTATCTACCCTATTTCACATAGTGCATGAGTTAGTCCAATTCACTGTGTTCTTAAGAAAGGAGGATTGATTGTGACTATTGACCAAAGGAAAATATGTTGAGATTTTCATACCTATTTTACACTAATTTTGATGATTACGTTAAGATTGTCATACCTATTTTACACTATTTTTGATGATATTGCACTTTAAAGAATGGTTTTTTTGATGTTTTGTAACAGTTGTGATAAATTATGGTCATTAGAGCAAAAAGATGCAAAAACGGTGCAACTTGGAGAAAAATGAGCAAGAAATGAAATTTTGCCCTGTCACCTTTCAATTTTGCCCTGTCACCTTTCAATGTCACCTTTCAATAAGTCTTTCGATACTTAATCTATTTTACACTTCTTGCATATTTTTGAATCAGATTACACTTTAAAGAAAGTTTTTTTTCATGCTTATTTTGTAGGGCTATCTGTTAGGAACACAACGCAATTGAAGTGGGGCGCAATAGAGCTAAAACGGAGTCAAACATAGCGAAACGATGGAGCTGCGCGGTCTGCTCGCCGACGGAACCAAAACGACGCCGACGGCGCTGGTCCCAAAACTCGCGCGGACGGAGAGATTTACCCGAGAAGACTGAAAAATGACAGAAAAGATCGCCAACGGTGCCCGAGACAACTATGGACCGACTTTTGGCGGTGTTGAGCGTCAGTACAACCA